>NC_084769.1:24700815-24798315 GCF_028858725.1 Colius striatus | reverse complement strand
CAGCCCAAATAGCAGCAGCCTCTGTTTGTCTCAGCCCAGTGCTTCTATTTAAATGTTACTTTCATATATTATGTGGCATTAATTTAACTATAGCTCATTAAGGCAGAATGAAATGGTTAAATTAACTTATCAACCCATAATGATGATGAATGAGGTATTAATTCAGATACAAGCTGGGCAATTTGCAAGTTTACGCATTCTGATGGTTCTCAAATAACATTTTGAATAGCGGGTCAGCGCCTCAATCAATTACATAAGCATGTAAAGTCGGTCTCTCGGAAAAAAATCCTTTTTCATGCATATGCATTAAAACATGTTCGCAATTATCCTCGGAAATTGCCTTCATTGGATTAAGCAGCAGTCTTGGACGGGGGTTCTGGTCTTCCCTGTGCCTTTATTAAAGATGCGAGCAGAGCTGGCTGCAGTAGCCGAGGCGGGGTATTTGTTTAAACAATGTTTACCAAGGAAAGGCGAAGCGGTTGCAATGTGGTGCGTGCGTGCGTGCGTGTGTGTGTGTATGTGTGTGTTTTAACAACAATAGGCAAAACTTGGCTGGAAACGCTCCTGTGAATTCTCCAGCAAATTCTGAATCCCTTTGGAGAGAGCCAGCAACTCACTTCGAAGGAGCGCTGAGTGTTTTCCGAGGACACAATTAATTACTGTCCTCAAAGGGAGAGTTCTGATAAGTGTCCTTTACTTGGACTCCATTTAGGGATCCTGACTCATTATCCGTGAGTGGTCCTTGTAGAAGGAACGTTAGATGCGCGGGGCTGACACTCGGCTTTTACATGCTGTATTGTACAATAGGCGAAGTGGCAGGGGAAGTACTAATTATCTTAAGGCTAGCTAACAACGCAGTTTTCCCACTTTAACGGGTTGAAGTTAGTAATCAGCAAGAAAATCATCATCAGAAGCGGCTAAGAAATCAGGGTCACACATGGATTTCGACAGGTCCGTGCTAACGGAAGAGGAGTGCACGGAGCAGCAAGACAATGATTATAACCGATCCAGCCTTTCAGAAGGACTTGAAAGAGCAGATCCCACTGGCCGGATCCCAGCTGCCCTCCCCGGGCACATCGTGGCTTTTTAGACGTGTTAGAACCGTTTCGAAGCGTAGGCGTTACAGTCTTCGCTGCCGCCCGCCTCTCTGCAAGTCAGGCCTCGGCGCAATAGCATTGAGAATACAGGGTTCACCCCTAACAACGCCCTGGTTGAGGCTGGCCGGGTGCTGGCGTGCCCTGGCAGCGGGTTGGCATCCTTCTGGGGAGGGGAGTCCCGAGGGAAAGAGACACAGGACGGACATGACTTCTGACTCACCACCTTGAACGCTGAACAAAAGTGCGGTTAGAAAGAAGTCCTTTCCCTTCTACTTCGTCGTCTGGTGAAGCCATTTCTTGTTAATTAATTGCCACCAAATGATAAAACCAGAAACGACCCTCCTTTTCCATGACAAGAAAGTATATATATTTTTTAATGATTTGGGTTGATTTCCTTATAAGACGGCAGGAAACTGCAGTTGCCCTTTATGTGCTGTCTCGCCCCCTTTCCAGTCAGGATTGTTCCCTTCCTAGTTCTCCCTTTCTCCTTTGGCACCCTCTCTACAGTTCTGGTGACCAAACCGAGCACTGTGGCTCTGCGAGGGGAAACGCCAAAGCCTGTGTGAACATCCCACCCTCCTCCAGCCCCTCTAGTCCAGGGGCACGACCATCAGGGAGGCAGTAGGATTCGTAGCTTTGCCTACCTCTGCCCCCAAGACAAGGGAAGCAGAGGAGAGACGAGGAGCGAGGGAGCAAGGGGGAAACTGGGATGCAGGCTGCCCCCGCGGCTGCTGCCGGCTCCTCATGCTCAGGACGCTAATGCAAGGAGGTAAATGTGTCAGAGGGAAACTTTAAAAAGCCTAGGGTGTGAGCGGAGAGACCACTGAGACGGTCCCTGGCACTCGGAGCGAGGTAGCGGTTCGGCCTCGGGACCTCGGTGCGCCCCGCACCTCCCAGAACCACGGCCAGAGAAGAGCTGAGGGCTGGGGCTGAACACAGCGCGCAGGGAAGGGGCGGATGGCAGCGAAGGAGGCCGTGGAGAGCACCAAGGAGGCAGCGACGGCCGGGAACGGTGCCCCACGCCCGCCCCGGTGGCAGTGGGCTCTCCCCGCAGTCGGGCATGGAGCGGTCCCGCACAACTCTTCTACCTCGCCAGGCGTCTGTCGAAGGCAGAGCCTTTCCCTTGGCGGAGCACTGGGGGCCAGCAGCTTGGTACACTACGGGGCTCCGAGTGTCCCTGCTTAGTGCCGGCGGCCAGGCAACCCCCTGGCTGGCCTACATCGCCCTGCTCCGAGGCTCCTTGCGCTGCTGCTTGCTGGCACAAAACTCAATTATAACGTCTGTGATTACAACAATATATCTCCACCGTGCTCCACATGCTCGGGTGTCAAGGGTAGTGTTTTAGAGACAGTGCGAAGGGCAGCAATTCATATGGGAGAGCTGACAGTTCTTTGATGTGAAAATGATGCCCTGATTTTTACTCCAGGGTGCACCACCGAAGAAAGATTACGTTGTTTAAAAAGGGAAACTTAAACCCAGATGATAATAGTAACGATCCAAGGTGACGAGAAGTGAAGTCAATTTTGCAACTAGAAAAACAACCTCTGAAGGCCCTGTGCTGCCTGTTTGGTCCAAGCTAGTGAAACTAAATTGCTGATTAATCATGGATGATCTTTGCAGCTAAAGACAATCATCCGTGCTCAGGTTCCTATTATGACTGGCCTCTTGGACCCAGGGACTTATGGCGCTGTTTGAAGAGAGGCCTCAGACTCACAGTGTAGCAGGAGAGGCCCTAGTCTCTCCCAGTCATGTCTTGCTTTCACCAAAGACTCCTGTAACAGGGGAGAAAACCTCCCAACAACGTCTTAGCTGCTTTCTTTATACAATGATGTGAGGGACAGATTGTAGCTCGGTGTCATTCTTTAAAAAAACAAAACTAAAACTCCATCTACTCCCTTCTGCCTTCCCGGGATGTAGAGCAGGCAGGGCTGCCCATCATCTGCTTGCTTCCTACACAACGGGGAGGTGCCACTGCCGATGGGCTCGGGGTGCCAGGCTTCACCGGGGCTGCAGCCGCCTACCCACAGCGTCCCGTGAGAGCTCCCTAGCCGGTGGTGTGGCCAGCCCAGTCGGAGGTGGGCTCCTGCTCAGCGCCACCGCAGCCAGCCCACCCGCCCCGCCTGCTTGCCCTGCCTGCCTGCTTGCCTTGCCCTACCCTGCCCTGCACGCCCTGCTTGCCCTTCCCACCTCGCCGCGCCGCTGCGGGCAAGACGGTTCGTTTCTTCCAAATGCACCATCTGGTTCAAAGCCTTCCCGTTCTAACCAATGGCCAGGGATTATTATCACATTATTAAAACTCCCGTTTAGTGCACCTTAATGAGACTTTCACTCACTAGCGATGGGAGCGAATTTCAGAGTTAAACCGTGTTTCCAGGCTAGTCAAAAGAGGCTTTTTCCTAATTAAATTCAACTCCTCTTGGCATTCACAAGTTCAACACTTTATCCTCCTGGATGAGGTGGTCATCAGGAACAGAGCAGTTTTGTATGAGGAAACAGGAAAGCAAAGAAACCTGATTCAAAGAGTAAAAATCGTTTAGGGGTAATTGCTACAGAGCAAAAGTCATCTTTAGGATGCTTTTGGGGGTGTATTTCCGAAAGGGGTAAAGACCCTTCCTCTCCGTGCACACACCAGCCAGTTGGTAGGAGTCCTTCACGCTTAGCTTTTGCAACCTACTGAACTTGTCAGTAAAATTAAGCTTTCCCTTTTCCAAACTTCCATTCTTTTGCTAGCCCAGACTCAAAACTGCCTTACTTAGCCTGCATCGAGAAACCTCCACGCAGCAGTAATCAGAGGACAAAACGCATCCTCAAGACAACTAAGAAAGGCTTTGAAAAACTTCAGAGTAGAGAAACACAAACAAATAGATTTTCCAGTGCAGATTTATTACGGCTTCCGTCTCTTTTGCTGAGTGTGAGTCAGCCAGAAGGGGAAATATCGTCTCTCCTTGACAATGAATGTGCCTTAAAAATTACGAATCGAATCAAAGTTTCAGGAGCATTGAAGAAGCGCTCAGAAACCCGACCCCTGGCATTTTGGGTACCACTTCACGAACACAGCCTGTGCCTAATCAGGGGCTGCCTGCTTTCAGAGAGCGGAGCTGTCACCCGGGGGGACCCATGGGGCCCGGCGCGGGCGGGGGCTGACCCTGTCTCTGTCGGTGTCGCTGGCCCTGGCCCCGCTGCTGCCCAGGAGGAACCCAGTCTGCTCTTCCAGACCCGGGGTTCTCCTAAGCCCCCGTTACAAACACACTCTCTAGTCAACAGTCAGCGACTTCGCTGCCCCGAATCTTTCGAAAATCGTTTTTTTTTTTTTCTCGGGTCAGGTTTATGTAGGACCCACCGTGGTCCTTCCATCACTATGCTTAATTTAAAATACCAGGAAGATGTTATTTGTAAATTATATTACGCTGCTGTTCCGGCTTTGTTTTTCATAATTTTTAAAAATCTGAACAAATAAATTATATTAGCCATATGGCTTGATCATGTCAACTAATTTCCATTTTTGTACCGTAATTGTTGCTTAAACACTGCCAACTTGTTAGTTAAGGTGTTTAGCAAAGATCTCTGCAGTTCTGTCTTATTTAAAAGATGATTGAAATGACAATGAATACTCCAAGTAAAGTCGTAAAACCATACCTCCCCCTGTTTTTCACTTCCCATGTATTTAAAGAGTTTACAACAGCAGTAGCTGACCTGCAGCCTGATTTATACTTCTGGAATGGAGGCCATGAGACCATCAGGCTTTGAATTCAATCTACTCCGGTTTGTAATAGTTTGCTTAAGAGGAGCCGTTTTTTGGTATGCAGCAGGTAAGTAATAATTTTTCTTAGTTATTTTAAAGGTGTGTAGTACTGAGAATGTACAAGTGGTTCCACTCTGGCATTTGCACACTGCAAATATAAAACTTCACCCCTCAGTGATCTTAATACTCTGTCCATTAAATATACTCACTCATTTAAATGGGAGTGTATTTAACTGCTAGACAGATGGTCTACAGTGCACACAATTATAAAACAAGGGTTTGTGTATGTTGCCATATTTTAGACTCCAGATTTCCTGCTTCCCTATACATTTTTTTGCAAGTAGTTTATTTTTTCCATACAAAATACTAACACAGGTGTGGAAGAAGCCTGGAATTCATTTATTCTGCTATCAGAGATCCAGAGCATAGTCCTTCAGACAATTTTATTAATTTCCTGACAAGGATTTTTGCTACTTTGGAATATAATATTTTTATAGCACTTAAAAAACCTTTCTGAAATGCTCCTTAGGACACTGAGGTTTTAAATATTCGACAGATATCTCTGATTGTGTTTACTTTATTGAGCAAATACTGAAAAAATATCTTGGTGCCACATAAGCAAAACTGAAGCAATGACAAAGCAATGAGAGTTGGCAATTTTCTTAAGCTGTAGGATACAACAAATGGCAGGAGAAGGTAATAAAAAAGTTATGAAACACTAAATCTGAGGTTTGCATTGCAAACTGACTACATTTCTTGTAGGCTTGTCTCACTCAGGCACAGAGGAGTTGGTGTTGACTCATTGATGAGCTAATCAAGCATGTGTGTTTATCTTGCCCAAGTAGGGTGCTCCGAGATACTTCTCATGCAGGATTCTGTGGATTAAATACAGATTTGTTAATTTTCTGACCAGACTATCTATGGTTCTCCTCACTCCCATTGCTGCATAAAAACATTAACAAATTAACTCTCAGAATGACTCTACAAAGTGAGAATTTAATTCCATTTTACAACTGGGATCCCAAAAATCAGAGACACATGAAACCTCTATTCATTTTGTATGTCCCATGGAGGATACTGAGCTGATAATTTTGGTGTGGTTAGCAGTGTTATTTGTTCATTGCTTTGCAAAACAAAATATTGAATGCCATTTGAAATCTTTAACATGAAAACTACAGTCTGTGAGCAATTATGAAAAGCTGGATTAAATGTGCTTACCATTGTATGGAAGTTCTGTAGCAAGGCAGAGGTTGAGTTATATTAATCAAGGCAGCACTCATCTGTCCTATGAGACCGCTCCTTCCTGCGCTTCACAAAGCATTTCCAGCATCATTTAACTTCTCCCAAAAATGTCTGGGGTTTTACTGATACCAGACTTTTAGTATACAGCCCTGAGCCACTTTCACAGGAACATCTATCTGCCCTGGCTGAGTTCAGCCATTCATGCAGCAACAGAGATTAGGGTTTTATCCTCCACAACTACATCATAGTGCAATCACAGCTGGTGGAGCAAGGTGAGATAAGGCTGCATAAATCACCCTAAAACTGTCAGTTCCTGAGTTCCAAATGCCTGACTTTTCAATTATAACTTCTTTTGAAATAGTTCTTTGCATCCAGTTTCCTGGATTAAGGAATCAGTAAATGATCTATCTTTTCCCTGGATATCTCCCCCTATGATCCACTAGTACCTGTAACCATGCTGGGTGGACCTGTTAGACTAGTAAGTATAAGGGAGTGGCATATATACTGACATCAAGGGCTGGCATACATACTGCTATTTGCTAACACAATAACATCAAAGTTCAAGTGCGTCTGTTTTAAGGGACACAGATCCCTCTCTTGATGTTTCCACCCACTATGACCTCCTCTATTCATATTCAGTTTTTTTGCTCACTCACTTCCCCCAGTGTAGCTGGAGACTTACTGATGGTCAGAGCTTAGACCTTTCAATTGTCCCAAATAGTCATTGCGAGCCTGATCTAAAATTCAGTGAAATCTCTGGGATTTGGAACACACCTATGTACCTGCAACTAGATTAGATGATTAATGGTTTGTTTGAACAAAAAAATAGTTGCTTTTTTTGCTAGTAATTTTTAGCCACTTACCAGAAATCTACCTGTGTTTAAAGAGAAAGTATTACCCATGGACTCAGGTCAGGGGAAAGAAGGAAAGATTGGAAGCAGTATAACTTTTTCACAGGCTTATTAGATTTGAGAGACCTGGGTGTTACTGTTAAAACAAACAAATAAGCAAAGCATGGACTGTCCTTTCAGTTTTCTGTAGGCTTGCTTGATGGTTTTTCATTATGAACCTGGCAGAAGCAAGTTCTAACAAGCAACAGATTTAAAAGAGACATGAAGAATTTTATACAAGATGAACTCTGCAATGCTCATGACACAAACTATTCAACTTGGTGAGATATGTTACCAGTTCTGATAAGGCGTTCAGGGAACATACAAGCTGCCACAATTCGTACCATACCATTGCTGAGGCACTCAGCTCTTGCATGGCATAGAGCAAGACTACTTCTTCATCCACCTTTGTCCAATGTTGGGATACTGTGAACGCATAGTAGATTGGTTTCTTCGTGTTTTGGTCAGAGGGCTTGTTTTTTATCTTCTATGTAGCTTGTTTTATTGCCCAAACCAGGGAAATGTAAACTCTAGAAGAAACTGTGATTATCATTTGGGAAAAAAAACCAAGACATTTTAAGAGGGAAGGATAAAGACCCCAAAGCTCATCTGTATATCAGAAGGAAACTGAGTTCCGCAGCATAGTCTTTACATAGATCAATAGGCATACTGCATTAGCTTCAGTGTCTTGTGGATTTACTTTTGGCTACACTTCAGTGTTGATCAGTCCTTAGCCACATCACACAACTACTTCAAATAAAACTAAGAGATTGTTTTATCCATTCAGACTTAAGATCTAGAAAACAGAAATCGGTATACATCAGAGCTGTCATTCCAGCTCTTGGGGTTTGTTCAACTCTTGAGGTGTGGGCAACTGCCACTAGAAAGACCGTAACACTTTCATTACTCTCACAAGTTAGTCAGTCAGTCAGTCAAAAAATCTGTCAAAAAAATGAAATCCACATTTCTGCTCATTTGTCACTTCCTAGACATGTATAGAAAGCGCTTGAGAGAGGGGAATATTACCAATCAGTTAATTATCAGCTTCAGACAACGCAAAGTGTGCAAGTGAATAGCATCTTGCATTTTAATGTCTGCTCTGAGTCTAAATTAATGTGCTTAATTTTATCATCTTTACAGAGTTGCCCATGATGCATTATCTAAACATATGTGTGTAAATAAAGATATCTTAAGAATTTGTATGAAATAAATTTAAAAGAAAGGGTGAGATGGAGGAGATTGTTTTGTTCAAAGGGATTTGGTGTCTTTGAGACAAAACAATATACTTTTCTTCAAGGAAAGAGAATCCTATTTTTTATTGTCCATACTATCTCTGCTGATCTTTGTGGTTTCTTTCTCATGATAGAGTCCTAAACCTTTGGAAGCCATTTCCATTTAGAAATGTGAATAAGAAGGAAAAAGTAGGACAGAGGATTCCCTACTCACATTTGCATCCACTCAACTTCATAGAGAGAATAGTGATATTTTATCAAGTTAAACATGAATAAAAATTGTTTTTCAGAAAGGCATTGAATCATTTCTAGTGCCTTATAAAGCATTATCTGGTTGACAATGTCTGTTAAAATATCTGTTTATGAAATGCGGTGTTACTTCATGAAATTTACCATTTTGCTCCATGAAAAATGGTACTTTTACTCTGAACCCTGCCCTTCCTCCCCCTAAACCCAACAGAGACTTAGCAACAGAATCTTTAGTGTCAAGAAATGGGAAAGATGTCAGTTTTATGCTACATTAGAAAGACAGATATATATATTTCACCATTTTTCCTACCCTATTTATGATTGTTGCAATCACAAATAATGTAGCAGAGATCTAGTATCTACTGTATGTACTGCTACATCTTACTCCAAGGGTAACAGTAATTTGTCATATCTATTTCTCTTCAGGTTTTTATCTAGTATTTAACTCTGTCCATTCTTCAGGAGCCCAGGAGCATGACTGCATAGTATGCAGTGATCCTCTTTAAGGAAACTCAGTTGCTATGCAAAGGCTATATCCAAAAACCACCTGAGATAAACATATGACATGTGTCTTATTAAAAGGCTGGAATTCACAACTTGTTTGCCTGTGCATGTCACAACTTAGATGGCACAATTCAGATGATAAACCCAGAGTGTAATGGTTTTTATTCTAGTGGGTGGCATGCCATATATTATAACACATTGCAGTGCCTTCTCATACTCTGTAAAAGCACTTTCTGTATCATGATTTGAAACCAAACATTTGTTTAACTAAAATAAAGATTATTTTTAGCTAAAATTACATTTAGCTTTGATTAACCTAATTGCAGTTTACATATTGATTTAAGAACTATTATTTACATTTATGAAGAAAAAATGTATTGCTGTGCAGATAGGTCTGTGTAATTGGTTTGTAAATGAAAAATCCTGTTTAAATTTTTGTAGATTTTTTGTGAATCCTTGAACGTTGGACGTCCTGCTTGAATAGGTGATTATGCTTATAGGTTCCACAGCTCATATTTGGTCAGATCAT
Organism: Colius striatus; assembly: GCF_028858725.1. Lineage (NCBI taxonomy): Eukaryota > Metazoa > Chordata > Aves > Coliiformes > Coliidae > Colius > Colius striatus. The sequence goes on along the minus strand of NC_084769.1, from coordinate 24,788,830 downwards.
GACTTTTTGGCAGGTAACTTTTTGGGAAAGTCTATTTCCATCTCCATTTGTCTCTATCCCTCTATAGTCCATACCACCTCCTAGTACCTTTCTCCTGACAAATCCCTGAACAATATCATACTCAGTTTACCTTGTGCTGCTACTAGCAGTTTTCCAGGTAAAACTCTTTCCTGTCCTATAGGATAAAGCATATGAATATTTGTCTGTCGGCAAGCTGTTGAAGAACAAAGTGTTCTTTTCCTTTTTCAAAGCAGTGTGCAAACCTCAACAGGAAGATTTTCCATGTTATGGTCCTTATGTTTCGTCTAAGTGCCTAACACATGAAAATTTTACTGATAATGATCAAATCTGAGTACTAAAATGCTTCAAGAATTTTACCTCAATCTTTAAGAAATATCACAACATTTATGTAGTCATTCTGGTCTCACATAAAAGTTATTGTACATTTTGAGGAGGTTTCCACAAGGATTTGGGACGTCATTATTCGTTTCTAAAAAACTCTCCAAATCTTTTTTTAAACGTTCAGTCTGAAAGACAGGGACTAGACTGAGCGAAATCTTCCATAAAACTTTCTATTCTCTTACTGACTCCATCAGAAAAAGTGCTTTCTACTGCAAGTTGAAAATACTGCTCAATTAAAGTGAGAGAGGGGAAACTGTTGCTTGAGTTTTGTTTGATAAATGTTCACCAGCTACCTGAGAAAAGCTACTGTCAAAACTAAGTAGAGATGATATTGCAGAATTAAGATTTGGAATTTTTATGTATGCCTGTACATTGGAGAAGTAATGCAGATGGGATTTCCCATGGGATCCTTGTGCAGCATTAAGGTTTATGACATTTTGCTCCTTGCTCTGCTGGATGTCTCACTGGCTCCACCTCAGACTTGGGATCAAAATCAGATATGTTGTCAAAGAGATAAATTTTATGAATTATATGATCCATCGCCTGACAGAGATGTTAGATGAAGTACTTGAGGTAATGATAACTGCAGTATTGAAGGAATCTATGCAAGATATGAACTATACGTGGCATTTTGCACTTTGCTTTTGCTTGGACGGCATACTGCATTTGGGCTTGAACTCAATTTCTTTTCTTGCACCTCTTGTAGTATATTAACATGCTGATTGACCACATTAACAAGATTAATAAAATGATGGGCTTTTTTTTCTTCTACATGTAAAGGAAGAAGGAAACAAGGAATCAATCAGAAAAGCACTGACGATGGCAGTTAACTGAGGTAATACCCAGGCCCTAATTATTCATTACAGAAAAAAAATTTTGATCTCCTCTTGACTTCCCAGCAGTATCAGCACTTGACTGACAAAAAGGTCTGTCAGGGACAAAATAACCCAGGTCCATTAGCAAATCCTCTGATTATAGCCTTTTACAGTCTCATTATAACTGGCTCTGAGACAACACCTTGCAAACTATCTCTCCCTGGACAATCAGAGTGACTCATTAGAGCTACATGGCACGAATATAAACACAAACAGCATCCTCTCACTCCTCACTCTCCTTAAGTTAAAGCATCTAACATGACACCCTGTTTGCACATGATGCACTCTAATGACCTTTAAACAAACTTGGGATATAACTCTAATAGCTCAGTGCTGGGTGTGAATTACGCGACCCATACAAAAACCTGGGTAAATACACCATCTACGGATGTAGCTGATGTTACCCTGCTGTCCTGGCTATGCTTCCATCCAAGCCTAATGAGTTTAAAGCTCACTCAAGAGTGCTTTTGATTGCACGTTTGATATATCCTTGAAATTGCCTGTGCTTTAAAATCTTGCTTCGTGTTTCTCTGTTGGGTGAAGTATTCTGTGGTAGTATTGTTTCCCACGGAGATACTTTAAAGAATGTAATGGAGTTGCATCTTGTTTGACAAACTAGACAGATCAATTCATCCAGTTTCCTAAGGCATGGAGTTTATATTAGTTTTTTGTTATTTTTTTTGTCACCCTTGGCCCACATTTTCAGCACATATTTCAGTGTGGATATGAAGCAGAGCTGCTGTGACTGCACTGTTCTACTGCTGATCTCGTTGATGATGTGAATGGAAATAAAGTCCAAGTTCCTGCTTCATCTCATACCTGAGTCAGAGTAGGAAGTAATATTATCAATACAGAAAGAAATGCCTCATTATTACCTAAGTCTCAGATAAAATATGTGAGCTGAAGTTGTGGCTGGATAAGTAAGGGTTTGGGACATAAGCTGGCTCTTATCTTTCTCTGAGAAGTGAACTGGGTTCTTGATGTAGAGAATTCATGACCACTGTCATGATTTTGTGTGGAGCTGTTTCTGGTAATGGGGTAGGGGCTGTAAAGATGGCTCCTGTGAGAAGTTGCTCAAAACTCTCCCCAGCTCTGAGCCAGACCCACTCAGGGGCTGAGCCAATTGGGTGCCTCCACGATCACTTTTTAAGAAGAAACTGGAAGAGGAAGCTTCTTCCTGTTCCTTCTTGCTGTTCTTTTCTCCTTCTTTTCTGGTTGCTGGTGGTGCAAGGAGTTGGAAGAGAGAGAGAAGTGACCATGAGGATCAGAAGGTCAGTGAGGGAAGAGAGGAGGAGGTGCTGGAGCAGAGACTCCCCTACATCCTGTGAAGAGGACTGGTGAAGCAGAGATTTCTTTGCACTTCATAAAAGACCCCATGTTAAGAGTAGTGACTATGGCCACAGGAGTCTGTGTCTTGTGTGAGAGACCCTGTATTGGAGCAGGGGAAGAATGCCAGGAGTCGTCCTCCTCTGAGAAGAGAGAAGTGGCAGAGCCCACCTGTGAGAGACTGACCACATCCCCCATTCCCTGCCTCCCTGCCCGTTGAGGGGGGAGGAGATAGAGCTATCGGGAGCAGTGAGCTGGGCCTGGGAGGAAAGGAGGGATGGGGGAGGAAGATCTTACAGTGCTGGTTGTATTTTTTTCATCATCCTGCTCTCTTTTTGCTTTTTGTTTTGTTCTGTTTCTAGTAGGTAGTATAATAAACTTTTCTTACTTTCCTCTCTAAATTCAGTACTAGAGTCTGTTTTGCCCAGAACCATAATTGGCAGCAAGCCCTCCCTGCCCTTGTCTCAATCCACAACAACCTTGGTTATCTTTCTTTTTTCCTTTCCTCCCATCTCTCTGGGGCCTCCACCATCCTAAGGAGGGTGGGGGTGGATGGGGGGAAGTAAGCAAGGGACTGTCATGGTACTTCATTGTTGGCTGCGCAAAACCATGGCAACCATCATCTGGATAGTCAGAGGGCTACAATCTGATTGTCATTTAAAACCCAGGATTGTATATGAGGTGGTGCACACATGGTGAGATTCACTTGATGAAGGAGAAAATTAATTTGCTAAATTAGCATGGATGTGTCTACCATAGAGTTGTAGTTTAGTATCCTTCTGCAGAGATTATTCTAGTTGCCTGCCTTTTACTGCTCTGCTTCAACATGGTAGGCTAAACTCAGAACACACTTAGATTCATTTCAGGTGAACTAAGCTGGATGGTATCTTCTTGCACATCAGCCACAAATGAACAGGACTGAACTAGAGCTAGCAGAAGTAGAAAGCCCCTGAAATATGTAGGATGCAGGTGTCAGGTCCTAGCACTGTTTGCACTACTTGCTAACAGAAGCATAATCTGTGACTTGCTGGCAGGCAGGCAGGAGGAAATGCTTCTAGGGATTATTCAAAGCTGCTATGACTTTCTTCTCTTGGTCTCTTATGGGAAACACTTTATCTGTTTATTTAAGTGAAATATTTTTCTTAAGGGAATAAGGGGAATATATCATGGTATCATTAGGAGAGCATGTTCCTCCCTGCATGAGCCTCCATCTCCTTGAAAAAGAAACTAATATTCTACCGGTCAAGTTATCCAACTCAAGTCTCAAAGTTAGAAATAGTCTTAAAATCAACCAGAGCTAGATCAACATTTAAATAATTAATGGGAAGAAAAGCATTTTGTCAGGGGTACAAACTGTTGAATGTTGTGAGATTCTAGCACACATTTTTCATTACAGTTAGTGTTTTACAGTGAGTGTTAATAGTTGTCATCTTGCTGGAAAATAATCTGTGACATTAGCAGGTGGGAGGCCAACATAGAGGAACAAAAATATTTCTCAGTCATCTTTCATATAGCTTTAACAATCAGGACAAAAAGGTGTTTTGATTTTTTTATTTAAACGAGGCTTTAATATAAACTTTATATTAAACTTTGCTTAAATAATAAAGCTTTTTTCTTCTGACTTTTAAACCAATATTAAAGCAGGTTGGAAACAAGTTTACAGTTTCTTCTACCAGACTCTCACACTGCTCGTATACAGTTATAACTGCTCCCCAGTCTGTCCCTTTTGTGTATTATAAACTTCTTCCATTTACTCTTTGAATGATACTGAGTACCCCAGCTGAGAGCTCATGGAATTACCAGTACAGTGAACGAGACAAATTAATGATGCCCAGAAGTGATATGCAGGGACATCATTATAACTGTATTATAAAACTCCAGTGTGTTTCTTGAGGGTGCTGCATAGCTTGGTCACTTGCAAACATTGTGTTCTTCAGGCTTCCAACCAGCATATACTCAGTCCTGAGCAAGCAGAAGAGTTGAGTTCAGTCAGAGATGGTTTTGCAGTGTTGAAGAGAGTAGGCAAAGCCTCCTGTACTTAATATGATAAGGTTTTACAAAAAGATGCAATCAGCCTGGAGGGTGGTGTGCATGTGGTCTGCAGTGTTACGAACTCATCACACTCCAACAAGGTGTTCTTTTTAGCCTTAGATGTAGATAAACCTGGTATAACTGAAAAATGGGTTGATGAAAGGTATTTTGTAGAGTGAAGTAGTACTCTGTTGTCATTGAGGCGTGTCAAACATACATTTGTCTCCAGGCTAGCAGATGGTGGAAAATGATCTGGTTTATAGTTGTTGCAAGAGCCTGCATTTGCAATTTTTTTTTGAAAGATGTCTTAATAAGTAATATTTTATATGTGTAGTAGCATAGGACCTTTTATGAAAAAGAGAGTATCTTGCATTTATTTTGACCCAGGTATTGCATGGTCTGTCACAGTTTGATTGTCTAGGTTTGTCATTCTCTTATTATGTAAAACTTAGACTCACCTAGTTTCAGGATCAGGCTTCATATTGTCACGAGGAAACAATTGTCTTGTTACAGTTTGATAGGATACCTCTAGCTCCTCCACTGTTGCATATATATGTCTTACTTTCAGAATTTCATCTCTATAAAATCTGTCTGTTAAAAAGGTCAAATTAAGTCCAAATGATAATCCAACATTCTTGACTAGAATATGCATTTTTAAAACTTCTATTAAAATAAAACCCATCATTAAAAGGGTGGGTACTTTACACCTTTTCAGCAGCCACTGTTACTCACAAAAGAATTTGGGGAAAGAGATAGCAGTACTGCACTGAAAGGGACCACTTAACCTTGGTTTGTCTTTGCTCCCTCACCATGCAAAGATAAGATGGCCTTTTCATTAGTTGGTACTTCTAGAGGCCAAATCAAACTGCCTTGCTGACTGAAGCAAGACCACAGGCTGTCATACTTTGCCTTGGCACAGTCTTGGAAATCTTAAAGTACACAGCCTGATATTTTAAATTTTGCTTATTAGAATGATTTTACCTTCATTTTGAACTAGTCATTATCAGGATTTCTGCATCAACGCCCCTCCCTTTTCCATCAGTAGCCCCTGAAGACCCTTTCCCATTCAGCAGTATGGAAATGGCAGGTGCCTGAGATGCTCTGACATGAGTTGACGAAGACTCAGTTGAAAAGCAAAGCACCCATTTTGCTGTTAAAAGACTATCTGGACTGTCTGTGAGGTTTGAACAATTCCAGCTTTTGGAGGAATTACTGCTTCTGTAGAAGAGTAATTTGGAATATTTGCCATTTTGAAAACACATTGTGCTTCATATAGCGCACCTACAACACAAAAGTATAATAATGCAGAATAAGAAAGTAAAATCTGAGCAGAATCCTTAAAGAATGCAAAACATCACAGGGGAATTAATAACTTAGTTATCTTGTGAAGCTGGGTGTGAGAATCATCCAATCTTTTGCTTTTTTTTCTTCCTATATGCAAATATGTCCATGTATATAATGTAATTCAGGAATATTTTTTCTTTTATTATAAAAATATTTGTATTAAAACACTATTTTTGCATTTCATCCTGTCTCTCTTATGAAGAGTCTAAGTTATGAAATGCATTAGTCGTTACATTTTAATTAAAGTGTCAGTCTTCTGAAGTTCTCTAAATGGAATAATTTCAGTGAAATAAGAAGAAAAGGTAGATTTTTTTTTTTTTGGATCATAATCTCTTATTTTATAAAACTCTCCAGTCAATGATGCAAAATGAATTTTGAAAACTAGAAATACTTACAGTAATGTTATAAGACAGATGAGTTGTATTATCTCTATTTGAAAAATGGAAAAACAGAGACAGGCCCTGGGCAACTAGCCAAAGACAGAAATTCCCAGCAAAACAAGAAACAACTTTTGAATCCCAAGGGGGCTGTACTTTCTCCCATTAAACATCTTAAACCTACTTTCTGCCAAATAATCCTAGCAGAAAAAAAGGTAAGGGACAAGGTGTACACACTGCTATGAAAAGGTTCTATGTTTTGTGGGAAAATGAGGTTTCATTTGCTCCTGGTATGCTCTGTTTCCCTTAACTACCTAGAAAACAAGAAAATGCAGCAAGGCAAAACTATGGCTGAACATGAATATTTGTTAATGTTAATTCTCTCCCTATGACTAAACGTTAATATTTACTAACTTTATTTGTATCACATGTTTGGGAGCTCTTTACCCCTCCACTGTAAGCAGTCTCTGTAGCAAGTGACTGAATCTCCAGGGACCCTCAAGAGAGCACTGCAGTGTGTTGTATCAGCAGAAGTAAGCCATGATAGAGCTGATGCACCTCTCACCGAGGACCTGAGCTAAAGCATAATGAGGTCAACAGGAATTTCAGTTACATATACACCTTTGCAGAACACTAGCTCAAGGGATAAGCACAACTCAAAGCATCAAAATAAAGCTTTAAAAGATGTAAGCAAGGCACAGTCCTAGGTGAGTGCCTCGCTAAAGGAGGAAATTTCACTCCAAGGAGAATCCTACTATTTTGATAATTTTTTCGAACTCAAGGGAAAAAACAGAACCTCCTAGTACTTAAAAAAAAAATTGCATTCACAAACCATCAAGAAAATATGAAATTTGCATGAGCTGTCTAAAGTTATTTTCGACCACAGTTGGCAAACAAAGTGCATTTTTTTTCCAAGACACTTTACAGAAGGAAGTATTCACTGGCCTTTTATCCTTTAAAGTCTGGTATTTACAAGTGAAGCTACTGGCCATCTAATTGCAGCTCAGAAGAACATCACACAATCTCATCTAATCTCTCTTGGTTGTTGTTATATTTAGTTTTCTGGGGGATAATTTACATATACCTGAACTGAATTTTAACTCAGATTAGAGGGAAAAAGATTTTAAAAATCCCTAATGTGATTTTCATGTGTAATTTTTCTAAACAAAAAGGTAAAGAGAACACTGCTCTCTGCAGTTACAATAATATCTGTCCTTATGGTGAGCAGAAAAGGCCAACAAATCAGAGACCATGCCAGTGATATCTAAAACAAGCAATAACTTTTCCTTCAGAGTAGGCACTTTATACTTTGAGTGTGAGCAACTCCCAGTTACGTCAGAACTATCCTACATACATAAAGGCCTTTAAGTCAAGGCAGATGCCTTTGCAGAGCTGGCGAATCTTCTAGTCCATATGAGAGTCTTACTCAGCTGGCCCCCAGGGCAAACTCTCCCTGGATGCACCTTTGCAGCACCATGTCCTATCTTCTCTCTTTGGTCAGCCGAAAGCCCAGACTTTGGTTATCTGGTGTTGAGAACCAAAACTGTAAAAGAAAACTCACTACTGGTAACAGCTATATACAAAGCAAAAAACCAGCCCTCAGTGGGTAAATGCCAGGATCAATTAACTCCTTCATTGATAAGAAGAAATTACTTTTATCAACCAAGGTCACATCCTCAGATCTATGAATGGAGAAAAGCCTTATGAACTTGGATCTTCCTCTGTATGAATGGAAGAAAGACACTATACCTGATTAAAATATTTCCACATAGTTCCTGCAAGCATCCCACCAGTCTGAGGAAATCCACATGGTGGGAGAGGAGGGAGATGGCATGGAAGTGAAAGGAAGGTGGTGGTATATAAAGGGAGTGAGCCCTATGGTATTTTCCTGTGGGATGAATACTTCACTCCAGCAGAACATGCCTGTGTGCAGGAAAGCTATTGGGGAAGAGAATTTCAAGCTCCTCATGGCAATCGAAAGACAGATGAAAAGACATAGCACGTGGAAATCGAGAATCTGACTTTTACTCAGTATTGCAATAAAAGATTTTATAGTGGAATCAACCAAGATGTATACCAGAATTAGGAATCTAGCTTTGAATGCTTTTGCTTCCCAAGCAGCACTCCTTCAAATGAAATGCAGTTCATTAGTATTAACAATCTTTTAAAACTAGTTGAATTTTCCCATGTATCTGTTTCACAGCAGATGAATTTCTCTTGGTTTCAATTTCAGAATTAACACATGCCAGTGATATACATGGAATGGAAGTTTGAAAAAGTGGTTTATAAAACAGCAGTGATGTGTGCTTGCCTTCTGTTTCTGGATGTATGTTATCAGTTTTCTTCCTGTTTGTGTGCTACTTTTAGATTTTCTAACTATTCATTAGTAATCCAGACAAGCCCTGAATCCTTTCGTCTTTCAGGTGCTGAATTCTTGCTGGTAATCTCCATCGGTTATTACTCACTGTTAGCCCTTTAACAGCAAATTCTGGTTTACGGGAGTTTATTTGGAATTGAAATTAGATGATGAACAGTTATAAAGCACAATAGGCCAGGAGATGAAATATGCTACACGAAGAGTTATCACAGTATCTCTATTTCCTGTAAATTCATCTTTGACCAATAGTGTTACTGTAATTAATATTTTAAAGATTCTGGTGTATTTGCATTCACTACTGCTATAGGATAGCATTTAAATCAAGCTTTGTACTGTTTTTTCCAATACAATTGTGATGCCATTGATGCCTCCCTGTAATAGCCAAAAAAATTACCGTTCAATATTTTGTCAGTGTTTTTCACAGTACTTCAGCATCTACTTACCCTCATTTTGATGGCCTTCAAGTCTTTCCCCAATAACACACCTCCTAATTCTTCTAGTAGAAGTTTCTGACCCACCAGCTCCTTTAACTTTATTTTTCTATGAAGCCTAAACCTGAACTCTCTTAGCATGGTCTCTGGTGCCATATGTTTTTCAAGACTTTTTCTCTGATAGGACTTGAAAGGGAAGTACAAATGCAAAGTATGGAGACTCATCTCAAAGTACTTCCCTGAGACAATAGTTGTCTTAGAGAACACCGTGTTTAATAACTGCATTTTGAAATGATTTGGTATACTTTTTCAGGAAATGCAGAAGGCCTAGTGCAGCTTTATTGCTTAGGAGCTCAGTCTGTTGACCATAATAGGAGTTCCAATTTATGAGCAAAAATGCTCTTAATGACACATATGATTTCAACATACACATTTGCTTTTGATTAAACTCTGCAACACATTGGTACACCCATGTAGAACTGACATTTGTCTTTATGAATCTCATGTAAAATGACACTTTGAGTCATGCAAAAGGAATTTACAAGAAGAACATGAACATGACAAAACAATGTCCTTTTGTGAATAGAGCTCATATTGTAGGTTTTTATTGCTTTACCAGTAATACATAATTAAATATGTCTACAAAGTCTGGCTTTGATCCGAAGTCTTTCTTCCCTGGGTTTATGCTAGATACAGTTCCTGTATCCATAGTTTGACTATGTAGTAGGTAAGGTTTATGTCCAGCTTGTACTTTTAAAACCAAGTCTCGTGTGAATTCATCATTCTCTATACATCTCAAAGAACAGTTTAAAGCTACAATGATGTTAAGACTTAAAGTTAAGTGGTCTAAGAAGAGATTAAGAGTGCAACAACATCACAGATGAACAGCAACAGATGCAACACATCTTCAAGAGATGTTCACAGTTGTTAAAAGGCAGTAGGTACCATGGAGCATGTTCCTGCATAGCCAGATTGAGCTACCTACTCAGTACCACCAAACCATCTTTACTCCAAGGGCTCCTCTGGTGACAAAAGGGATGAAGCTCATCCCCAGTGTGGTCATAGGAAAGCTAAACTGGGAAATCTGTAGAAATAGAATGGAGAATTCATAAAAAAAATGGTTTCTTCATGAATCTTCATCTTTTCCATGCTGTTGTTTTGATAAATTCTTCTTAGATTGAAAAATTATTAACAGACAACACTCGTTTTGGTTTTAGTTTGTCCTGAGCAATCTCTTGACTGAAAATTTACATAAGGCAAATTAGAAAAGTTTTGATAGAAGGCCAGTAACTCCATCTTTCCACAATGAGAAGTGGTTTGATTTTCAGAAGCATTCAGCACCTGGAGTTACTTCATAAAACTCTTGAAGGTAATAAATATCCATTTATTTTCTTGACAAAATTTAGTCTCCAGTGCCTCTGCTGAATTTTGCTTCATAATATTTACTATAATATTTATTTAATAACGTTTATGACTATCTGATTCACACTTCTTGAGCAATTAATATTACTTAGAAAGTTTTCAGGTATCTGCATATGAAACTTGTTCCTCATACATACATTGGCTGCAGGTATTTTACAATATTTACTAGAAATAAACTATTTTGCAAACATTCCTAATAGGATGGTCAAGACAGCAAATAGAAGAAAGGATATGAATATTGCCAAGGAAAAATTACCTAAGTATGGGAATATCTGCAGAATCTTCCTGCCCCATTTTTCAAGGCTGCAGTGTCTTATGTCTGACCTCAGCAACAGCCAGACTGTACATAGCAAGGTGGGGAACAGGAAAGATAATGGCAGAGAAACTGAGTATGAGAGACATCTGTGTCACATGTATGGAAAAGGAAACATTTCTGTATTACAGAGTTTGTTTTTCTCAATTAGTTAGATGGGTAGGGAGAACTAGAATCTGGGGAATTCAGAAAGATCATCATAGGCAAAATGCTGAGTGTTCATACTCTTTCTTTTGGGAAGAGGCAAGTGCTCTTAATGAGAATCTGAGACTCCCTCAGAGCAGCAGCACTCTTGCCGAGAATCTCTGCTAGCATTGTGTCTTTGTACTGTAGGAAATTCAAGAGTGTTTGATGAAGTCAGTAAAACTTTCATTTGTTTTTATGTTCAATGTTCAGTTTATGTTCCACGTTCAGGGCTGATTTCTAATTTGCTTTGGAGAGACAATTCACAAGACCAGCTTGATTGGTCTATGGCAAAAGTTGGAGGCTAAAATGATGCTGAAGTCTAAACTTGCTGGGAATCTGATGACAGAAGAGGAAACATAAATGAACAACTGAAAAGTAATTCATGATTCCAGGAAAACATCTGAATTTGCACAGTCACAGCTATCAAACTGTCTGCATATGAGTTTTAACCTTAATTTTAAGTACTGCAAATAGTACTCTGTACACCTAAGGTTTTCAGCACCTTCTAGAAGATCTCATTGTCTGTTGTTTCTCACATTCAGACTTAGACTTTTCACACCAAATTCTTGTGTATGTGCCTTTGACTAATATTTGAGACTTTCAGAATCAGAGGTTAAGCTATTATATTAATTTTTAAAAAGTTATTTCCCCCAAAAGTAAAAACCAAACCAAAACAGACTTAAAGCTTATTGTTGGATGAAGAGCTTAAAACTAACAGAGTTGTCCTTAAGGTAGGATGTGCTTTTTTAGAATTTGTCCAATAAATAGGCCTCTTATTTCACACATTTGAGTGGCAATGTGTAAAGGTTTAGTAAATAAATTCTCTACAAATCTACCTGCAGTGAACATGTTCCACCTTCCCATGGCAGGCGTGTTCATTGCACTGCACCTACACATTTTTAGAGGGGATTTGAATATCGTTTCTCCTTTCAATGCAGTTGTCTGTAGATGTAAGTGCAAATCATGTGGACCCAGGCCATGGAACTGAGACCTGGAACAACCTTTATCTTGCCTTCCCAAATTTTCAGTCTCTGTGCAGATGGTATGGGACAGAAAGGATGAGAAGGTCTATGGAGGACTTGTGACTAAGAAAGGTTTGAAGTAGGTTTGGTTTTGATGTAAGAAGATTAAAAAAATTTTAAAAATCTGAAATCTTCATGTTTTATTTTGAATGGTTGTTCTGATAACCTATGCAGATTTCAATACTACACTTTGGACTTTTACTAGTTTTCCTTTCCATCTACTTCAGACCTTCTAGATATAGCCAGAGCAACCTACTACTGCACATAGTGTTTCCTCCTGACTATAGTTATTCTGTGTTCACATTCTTCTTATTTGTGCCTTATTGGATTTGCAGAGGTATCTTGTATTTATCACTTTTTTACTTAATGAACAAAATCCCTCATATTGTTGATATAATGGGAAAACAGCAACAACTTACAATCTTTTGACATTATACAAGAAGCAAAACAAGCCATATGACCATACTATTTTTAAGAAATTCATCTTACATAATATCCTGGTTTTGGCTGGGAGAGAGTTAATTTTCTTCCTCGTAGCTGGTACAGTACTATGTTTTGGAATTGTGCTGAAAACAGTGTTGATAACCCAGGAATGTTTTAGTTATGGCTAAGCAGGCCTTGCACAATGTCAAGGCCCTTTCTGCTTCTCCTCCTGCCCTCACAACAAGAAGGCCAGGGTGGCATAAGAAGTTGGGAGGAAGCATGACCAAGAGCGTTTGACCCCAACTAGCCCATGGGATATCCCATACCATAGAACATCATACCCAGTGTATGAACTGAGGGGGATTTGGCATGGAGTAGCAGAATGCTGCTTGGGCATTGGTCAATGGGTGGCAGGCAATTGCATTGGGCACTTGTCTTTTCTTGGGCTTTATTTCTTTGAAATTATTCCTTCTAACACCCCGAGCAACCATTTTATTTCTGTGTTGCAAAATCACCCTTGTTTTGAGTGTCTGCCTTCATTATCTGACATTTTGCTTCAGTTTTACTCAGCTTGGAGGCAAAATGTTCTGATCTCTACTTATCTCTTTTAATCCTTCCACTCCCTATTATATTGATAAACTTGTCAATTCACACGAAAACTGTGTCAGTTTCGTATCTGGTATTTCTTTTGCTAGATGGTAATTTTTCAGAGCCCAAGGGATCCTGAGCTACACGTAGACTCTTCCTTCACTTCATCTGAAAAAATGTCTGTGTCTATGGTTACATTTCTCCCTTGGAGTTTAGGTATCATTGATACAAGTCTTTTTTTAAAACCTTCTTCTGCACCAAAGATATTACAGGACTTTTCTCATTCCATAGTCTTAGGAGTTTCTCATAACTCTTGGTTCTCAGGTTTCGTGGAAGGTAGGCTGGATGCTGGAAGTTATCGGTGAATTTAGAGCTGACATCCAATGTGTTCACATGTAGGTCATTTATTCCTATTACTTTTAATTAAAGCTATGTTTCCTCTTCTAAATATCTTACATATTATGTACATACAGAGGCCACAAAAAATGAAATGTGATAGGCTAAAGCTTGCTTGGGAAAAGGAAAAACAACTGAGAGATGTATCAACTGAGAGACGTATCACGTAGTGCAAAGTATAAGATTAATACTAGCAGTATAAAAGAAGCTGCACATAAAGTTGTCTCCTTGTTTATAGAAATATGAGTGTACAAGCAACCTGTGTGACATCTTAACATCAACAACTGAAGGACAGAGAACATTTTTTATTGGACTAATAGCTGGCACTTAAAATTAAGGAGAGTTTAAGAAATATGGATATGGGTATTTCTGTAGTAATATTTATTTTGTAAAGATTGTAAACACGTCTGTGATTGCAAACATACCTGGATAACTTACACTAGAACTAATTGTTAAGCCTTGATCTGGTATTTTTTTGATAGAAAAAAAGAACTCTTCAGCTTAATTTGAGTTTGTGTACTTCAAAGCAGACATTTGCAAACTCAGAAAAAAAAGACCTTTTCATTAATCCATCATTTTGGAAACACTAGCCCAGAACCACACGCAAACACAAAAATCCTAATGGGACTATTTTCTTACTAAGTCTGTAATAGTTTACATTCACCTAATGGCCTGGGGTTATAAGCAAACTACTCAATTAAAGAATTTAGGCTGGTTGCCCACATATTTTAGAGCAAATTATCCTTTCACAAATGCAGAGCCCTCTATATAAAATTCCTAAACAGTATTTCCTGTTAAAAAAAGCAAAAATACTATTCCCTAAATTCCCACCTTAAGCCTACTAAGTATTCCTCTTTATGCTAGTGTAGTCATTTTATGGAGAAATATTTGGTTTTGCCTCACATACCTCAATCTAGACACTCTTGCTGGAATGTTGTTAACCTTCCATGCAGCTTAAAAATGCTAATGCAACTGTAAATTTTCCTCAGAGTAAGATTTTTAAAAGTAGTTTCCCACTCTTATTACTGGTAATACTGGAGAACACAGAGGTCTTGTGAAGGCCTAGCTTATTGAAGTTCAAGGATAACAGATCTTCCTCTTCTAAGGGCACTCTGAATTCTGAGTTATCTTTTAGCACTTACTATTTCTTCTACAGCTTCTTTCATTTAAAAAAGAGGTTGATGTTTTCAACCTATAAACACCCATTAAAAGTTCCTCACCCTATTACGCTGAGCTGCTGCTCTTAATTGTGTGCAGCTGGGTAGATCATGGAATTCTCATTTCAAATCCAAAGATTAAAAAATATTATGAATCACATATCAACTCCTCATAACATACCTGCTTCTGAAATGGAGATGTGTGGTTTTGACTGTGTACTGGGAATGAATGTCTCCCTTGTTGTACTTGTCTACAGCAGGGCAAGTCCAGCTTTGGCCTAAAGTGCACAATCAGTGTCACGAGTCCCATGGCACTGGTGTGGTTTTGGGGGCTGTAGATTAAGGGTTTCCTCCCTCTGTTACTCCCCATTCTGCTGTCTGCTTTCGTGGTCATGTGAAATGACCATATGCAATATGAGCTGAAGGAACTCTTGGTTGGTGGATCTGTAAGTAGACAACACACAGGCTGGAAATGAAAATATTTTATATAAGTGCCATGAGTGCTGTCACAATTATGAACACCAATGAGACCTGGAGTAAAGCAAAAGGGTGCTAGCTCATACCCGAGGGTGTTTTATGTAGACTTTTTCCATTATTTCAGTTAAGACAGAAGCCTTGTCCTCTAGCACAGAGCTTGTAGATGTCCTCCCACAAAATTCTGCTGAAGAGCTGATTGTGTTCATCTGAAGATAGAATTTATCTCAAAATGTGAAAATATGGCGCCCAATGCAAGCACTTTGGAAGGCATGGCTGTTACAAAATTAGATGAACAGAACAATCTCCTGGATGCACAGCTCAGAAAATACAGCAGCAATAATAATAAAAAATCTTGCTTGCAGTTCTGCTGTCTTGCAATTCTACCAGTCTTCAAAAATTGTGAATTGCTAAAATGTCCCACTTAGACTCTGATGAAGGGTTAACTACTAATTTCATGCAATGCTCAGCTCAAAGAACAGAGAAGATGTAAATTCTAAATAAAGGAAAGCATGTGTTAAAGAATGAAAGGTGATGCCACGGTAATAAAACCAGTTCAGTGCAGTATGAAGAAGTAAAGAATTATTTTAGATTTATACAAATCAATTTAACAAATAGATGCCAATGAACATACTTTTGAAAGTGATGCTAAAGAAGAGTCCTCAGGAGAGCTTTAAAATCAGCAGACTGCAGGTGGCTATTCCGCAAGCAGGCTGTGCCCGTTCTTGGGGAAATCGACAGCAGTTCTACCAGTAGGGAGTTATACACTCAAGAAAATTTTTAACATCACCAGAACAACAAAAGGCAAATATTCTTTGTTTTCTCAAATGTGTTCATTAAACAGGATTTCTTCTATTAAGATGGAATTTCCTTATTAAACAGTACGGTAAATTACTTGCAAGGCTAAGAATAATATCAAAGCAATATGTATTTCAGATCAGAAATTGGAGCAAACTTGGTAAAAACAAAATGCCCAATCTCTCTGTGTGATAGAATTTGATTAAGGTTTATTGGCTTTTTATTACCATTTCCAATCTGACAGGCCCTACTAAAGCTAAAATTGAATTTCATATACAAAGCTTATGTGGTTATGTTTGTTATTAGCATTGTCTTCCCCAGAGATATTTGGATTTTGTTTAAGTGAAAAATAAACAAGTTAAATGCTAAACTGCCTGGCTAAGACAGTTATATGATGTGGTCTTTTCCTTTCATTATAAAGATTGTGAGTTTTGGGATACATGTTTAGGAGTTTGTGGTTACTTTACTTTAAACCTCATACTGTGGACCTATAATGTTTTTGTTCAATGTTCTGCTCTTTTCATATAAAGTTCTGTGTCCTGGCCAATTTATGGCCAGACTTATCCAATAAACAAGTTTGTAGGAATGCATTTATAGATTTGTAGAAATATGTGTGGTGCCTGTATTTTTTTAGCAATAATGTAATGATTTATTTTTATCGTTATTTTTTAGCTATATTACAACAAAAAGGGAAAATATTTTGCATACATCAGAAGTAATTTTCCAAAAAAAAAAAAGAAATAAATAAGAGGATGCATAGGTAAACATTGAAATATATATAATGAGTATGGATGGATTCCTCTGCTCCTGATATTGTAAGAAAACTTGATTTTCAAAGGTTAGACAATCAGTACTTTGTGAAAATCAGATTCCTTGCAGTATCTCATCCGAACCCACGAAAACTTTCTGAAAGTTCTCTTGGTAAATCACAGAGTAAGCAAATAAATTAAATAGGAAAGCTTATAATTTGTGAATATATGTACCAGATAGGTATAATTTAGTATAGTAAAGAATAGGAGATGGATACTAGCACTGTGGAGACTTCCAGGAATCCCAGGACACAATTTCCTAGCCCTAGGTCATTCAAGTGTAAAACAGAGGCATCACCAAATCCTTTACATTTTAAATAAAGGGGAAGAAAAAAAAAGGTAGGCCATCAATGAGACAATGCTGCATTATTAGCCATGTGCCAAATATATTTTTTTTCCACTGGTCTTCTCAGTATATTATGGTGTTTTAACTTCCATGAAGATGAAGAGAAGTTGTGATATCTTGAAGAACAAATTGTTAAGATAGGCAGCTAACAAAATAAGAGTAAATTTTCATTGCACATTAGGTTAAGATGTTTAGGATTAGCATCTCTCTATCTTAAAGTGAAAATAGATAAATGACTCTGTAAAACTTCTGCCCTTCAGAAAGAACTTAAGTCACTGACAAGCATAAAATGTACTAGGGTAGGGTTTTTTTCTGCTTTTCTGGCATTAAAAAACGGATCTAGCATTGATTAATGTATATTACTTAATAAAATAACCCAGACAAAAAAAAAATGCCCTAAAGCAAAACTCCTAGACTTCACTGCATGCTATTTCTATTTCCTGGCAACCTCTTTTAGTGTCAACAGGGCTCAATTTGATGTGCTGGTTATGCTAGAAAAATGAACCTTTTCTAATGCATTTTATTCTGGTTTATTTTGCCTGAAGAACTGAAGTTTTATTTCAGGATTTTCTCTTCCTCCACACCTCACCTGCACTTTACCTTTGACTCATATCTTAAATATTTATCTTACTTTTCACTGTTCGATTACGGGTCCATTGCTGGGGTATGGGTCAGTTTATGACATGAACATGGAAAGAACCTTCAAATTGGGCAATAAAAGCCCAACTCATTGCTCCAAAATTCCAGTTCCCAAATGTGTTTTTAAAATTAAAGACACATTAACTTTATCTAAGCACCTCTGTGTAGCTAAAGCAGGCTTGGAAGGACTTTGAATCCTAAAATTTTAAATCATCAGAGTGGTTACAGTAGAAGTTTTGCTTTATAATGAAATAGCTTTATTTTAAGAAAGGGACTGTTTCTTGACATCAATCTAATGTAACTAATTCAAGCTCTATTCAGACATTTATTAATATGACAAGCCACAAGAAAATCATGTTGTCTGAGAGTTTTCCATGTCAAGGGACTGTAAATTCAGATCTTAGACTATTTAAACTTAAAGTTGTAATAGTTGTAGAAAAGGATACTCAGTAACTGATATATGTTCTGAAATTCTGAATGCTTTTAAATTTAACTTTCTTTGAAATGTTATTTGAATATTACATGTGAGAAAACACGAACAGAGGTTATATCATTAAACATGAACACAAAGCAACTTCATTGTCTTTCATCTTGCAAGAGATGTATTTGCTGTCAAGGGGAACTCTAATATCTGTCATCTTTAACTGAATGAAATCACAGATACTTTTACATGTGGATTTTATTATATGAATTGCTTTATAAGCCTGCTATTTAACATGATTATATGAATTACGAACTGTGATTTTATTTCTTTTATAATCTCTATAGAGGTCACCATTATTTTTACGTGTCTATGTCTGGCATTATGAACCTTTGAAATTGTGCCAGAAATATTTATTGTCCTCTTCCTGGCATTCTGGGACTCCACGGTTCTGTTTGGTATTCAATCAGAACAAACCTTATTAGCAGATCCAGTTCTTGGTACTTTGCTGAAAACAATTTTATATGTAAACTTAATACTTCATTAAAGTAAGCTCTTGTAACAATCAGGAGTATGTATGAAATTTATTTAATCTAGGTAATGTTCTGTCTACCATTTTGAGCAGTTATCAAAAGCAAAATATATGTACTAATTAGAACTTTTCTTCTCATTGCCTGTCTCCTCCAGCTTGACTAATAAGGAAGCACTAAAACTCGGTCAGGTTGAAGAGAAAGGGGATACCATTCCTGCACTTGCCTGTACTCCGCACACACACACAATGCCATGTAAGGGAGGCCTGCTGCAGTGTGAACAGCACATTCTCATTCATCTCTTGAAAAACATTTACTTGGTTCCAAATTCCATTATTCTTAATCAAGTATAAGGTCAACAGGAGTTTCATTGAAATTACTTCATAATTTGGCCCTCTATTTGTTGGGTTAGTTTCCACTTTGCCCAATAGGCACAACCATATTAAAAAGGCTATTGGAAAGTATTCTTTATTTTATTTAGCTTCAAGGAAATAGATGTTAATAAAATTTAAGGATGTACTTATATGTTTATTAAAGAGGAGGAATCCTGTTGAATCAGAACACTAATTTGTTTAAAGAGTAAACTGCTCCAGGAAGCAGAAATAATATAGCTGACTTAGGTATTAGCACAGCTCAAATACTTTCAGCAACAATAATCACGTTTTCATTTGGAGACCAGGGAAAATTCAGTTAGTAAATTTTAGTGTGTTTTCTTTTTAAATTTTTCTTTTTACAAAACATGGAGATATTGTTTATACAGTCATTTTTCTAACTATAAAAATATATTACTCGTTATAACCATTAAAGAGTCATAACCTTGAAGTTACGTCCATCAGGGAAGGGACTGTACTTATATATCTATAATAAATGCTTCTAATAGTTCATACATTATTTGAAGCGTAACATCACAAATACAGGCAAAGCCATCTTTCTGCTTCTCATGTGCCAGTTTCACACTAGGCTTCTGTTTGCTCATGAGATCCTAAGGACAGAACATAGGCATTTCAGTGTTTTATGAGAAATCACTTTCCTGATTCGTTGTGCTACAAAAATAATCCAAAGATTAACCATAGTCCTAAACACACTGTGAGAGACGTTTAGTGTTCAAATGAAGATGAGAATGCCATTTCTGCTTTAAACTTGATGATCTTTCAAGTATGGAAAAGTTCACGACTATAGTAGTATTACTATTGTAATAGTAACAATTGTCATAGTAAGTGACAGCAATAGCAATATAACAATAGCAACAGTAACAGTGACACTTGTTGCAATGTTGTTGCTGTTGCAATGGCAACTGCAAGAGCAAGTAATGGCAATAATAATGATTACTATTAATCAAAAGAAAAGGTCCTAATCACAAGAATACTTTATGGAATTTAAGAATTGATCTTGGATTTTTCTGATGATTGTATTCAACTATTAAAAGATTCTTAGATGAGTCATTAACTTGAAATCATATCTTTTGACCTGATGGATTATATATTTCTTTTTGAAGTAATAATTTATCAGGAGGAGTCAGATGCAAAGGACTTCATGATAGTGTTGCAGCATTCAAATGCCTTCTGTGATAAAATACTGAAAAGCTCATGGAATTAGAGGCAACTGTAAGAATACAGCCATTTGACCCTCCAAACACTACAGCTGGATTAGAACGTCAAAAGAAGAATATACTATTTCATATAAAAAATTAAATCAAAGCTATGATATCTTCCTCGGTACTGTTGTTGCAGAGTGCATTTCCAAAGCATATCTTGCCAAAATACGACACTGAAGTCACTCCACCTCTGGAGCGCCACCTTTTTTTATACGTTCTGAAAGAATCAGAATGTCATGAATTAAAGGCAATTTGTTTGGTGAATCCATTTTTAAGCCTTTCTTGCAGCTTCCAAATTATATCTGCCTCTAAGCTTCAGGCCTCAACTCTTCCTTCCACACTAGTTTCATCTAAAAAGGCTCTATCAGTCCCTTGCAATTGAAAATTTTTCTCTCACTCTTTACCCAGTCCCAGTCCTAACTGAAACTTCACAAAACAAAACAAGAAAATAATCTGGAGTCATCACAGTTACGTCAGGTAAGAGTAAAGTGAAGGTTCAATATAACCTTTGCTACAGATATGCCCACACAAGGAAGTCACTACTTACATTTGTATTTACTTGCAGTGGTAAAAAAAAAAAGTTCCTATATTGCTTTATCAAATATATTGTAATTTTTTTTTACCAAAGCTGAATAACATAAGTTATTAAAAAGGTGTTTTTTATATTCTATGTATTTGTCATTTATGGAATGTCAGCATGCACCTATTCTGTTCAAGATGATGAGGAAACAAAGTTCAAGTCTTGAGGCACATGATCTCTCATTGGCTCAGTTCAGTTTTGTTTTACGTTATCACCCCTGGCTGTGGTACACAGCAGAGGACAGGATGGAAGGATGCTGAAGCAAACCAAGTGTCGACACCAACCCATTCCACCAGTGGTGGAAGAGTAGGTTTGTGGGTGGAGAGCAGAGCTGTAGTGAAGAGTACCTGGATTGTGTCCCTAACAGCCCAGGCTTGCTTTAATCACTGAGGTACCCACAGGGCATGAGGAAGTGGCCTGAAGTGAAGCTGTGCTCTTCAGGAATTCCCTGTGGTGTGCAGCAATGAACACAGAATGGCTAACCAAAACAGAGTAACAGTACTCCAGTTTTAGTTTGTGCAGTGCAGCATACAGCAGCACCTAATTCGCAAAGTCCATTAACTAACAATGTGGGGGAAAAAAGAGTGAGATGGTAGCACACACAGGCCATAGCCAATAGTAGTATGGGTGGTTAAGTTTGTGATCTTAAAGTAATCTACTTGTGAAACCAAAACATTTTAAAAGAAGTTTATAACTGATTGTTCAGTATTATGCATATAGAGGGACCGAAAGTGCTAAACGCTATGTATAATGCTGAGGAAAATTCTGAAGACTCTGCCGTTAGAGCGGTTATGTAGAATCAGACTAAAAACCAATCCCACTGATAATGAAGGATTCTGAAGACAATTAACTTAGAGTTTTAAATACTCTGTAGGGGGCAGTTTTGAACCAGATCAATGAAAATTTTAAGCTGACTGATGCTATGGCTTTTGTACTCAATTTTACTATCCTCACCAGCTTCGTGGGCATCATTTCTTCTTTTAGGTAGATCTTGGCTCTGAAGTAAACAGATAGCTGCATATAATCACATAATATCACACAGTTGAGAAACTTATCTGCATGTAAAGTTCAATAATGGCAGCTAACAGTACTTTAAAAAACCTACCAGTTAGATAAATTCATAATTGTATAGGAGTGATTAGAACTTCATGGAAGAGGCCTGCATAAAAACCAGTTCTGCAACAGGGACCAAGGACAGAAATAAAGTCTAGGATCTTCTTCACAATTCTGCTTCAGTCCTGAATCAGGGATGGATTTTGTGGTGACTTGAAAATGTTTATGATAATTCTTGAAAAAAAATGAAGAGGAGAAGCTTCTTGGAGATGACAATATTAGCTGCAGCACTTAAAAAATATGATATTGCAGTTATTTGGGTTTATCTTCAGTGCATACTGTGCTAGACCATGGAAAAAGATATTATGAATACTTAAATATGTTAGCTTAAATAAGATTTGAATTTGCTTCTCTCTAGCAATACACCACTTGGAATTAACAAAATCAGAAGTGC
Source organism: Colius striatus (assembly GCF_028858725.1). NCBI lineage: Eukaryota > Metazoa > Chordata > Aves > Coliiformes > Coliidae > Colius > Colius striatus. The sequence continues at coordinate 24,766,462 of NC_084769.1, read as the reverse complement.
ACTATAGTTGTATTTCATCTGAAAGCAAAAATAAAGACATCTTCTCCACTACAAGGATTTAAGCAGATGTGGTTCTAGAAGGCAAGCTGAAGTCTTGAGTCTTTTTAGAAAGGAAGTGTCCTGGTTTTGGCTGGGATAGACTTAATTTTCTTCTTAGTAGCAGGGAGTGCTGTGTTTTGGATTTAGTGTGAGAACAATGTTAAGACACTGATGTTTTAGTTATTGCTAAGCAATACTTATCCCAAGTGAAGGAATTTTCAGTTTTCCATGCTCTGTCAGCAACGAGGTGTATGAGAAGCTGGGAGGGAGCATGGCCAGGACAGCTGACCCAAAGTGGCCAAAGGACTACTCCATAACATAGAGTGTCATATACAGTATACGGATGGTGGCTGGGAGGGGTGGATTGCTGCTTGAGCATCAGTGGGTGGTGATCAATTGCACTGGGCATCCCTTGTCTTTTCTTGAGTTTTATTTCTCTCTCTGCTACATTCCTTTTTTGTTACTATTACTATACTATTTTATTACACTTTTATTGCAATATTTAATTTATTTTAGCTATTGCCCAGTTCTTAGCCCAGGACTTGAATTTTTTTTCCCCGATTCTCCTCCCCATCCCTCTGGGAGGGGGGAGGAGTGAGTGAGCGGCTGCCCAGTGCTTAGTTGCTGGCTGGGGTTAAACCACAACAGGAAAGAACAGCCTCAACAACGAAAATAAAGCTGTAAATGAAAGTGACCTTTGTAATTGATAGAGCACTTCTAGTATAGTCAGTGACTCTACACTTACTGCCAGTATTTTGCCTTGAACAAACTTATTTGAAGCCCATTCTAGACTGTGATTCACAGCTAAAGTTGTTGCTTAGCTGGTATTGTAACTAGTTAATAAAGTAGAGCAGCAAGATTCACTCAGAACACTGGCAGAAGATAAAAGAATTAATTCCCAAATGTCAAAACTGAGAACTGATGCCTGGCAGATGATGAGACTCAGCAGCTGTACTACTTAAAGCTTGAAGCTGATTGTGTTGCCTGGCAAGGTGGTGGGATATCTTGTTTGGCCTAAAAGTCTTGCTTATTCTGTTTGGATTTGAATTATTTTAAAAATTGGTGTATTGGGTCTGCTTGAGATAGAGCTGGTTTTCTTCATAGCAGCCCATATGCTGCTGTTTTTTTGATTCTGTGACTAAACCAGCACTGATAAGACAGCAAAGTTTTGACCATTGCTGAACAGTACTTGCATCGTGCCAAGGCTTCTTCTTACTCTGCTTCCTTAGTGAGTAGGTTGGGAGTGAGTTAAGTAGTTGGAGATGAAGTAGCCAGGACAGTAGACCTAAACTGGTCAAAGTGATGTTCCACACCATATAACACTATGCTGAGTAATAAAACTGAGGTAGCAGAATAAGAAGGTGAGGAGGATTTTGTCAGACAACTGCTGGGCATTGATTTCTCTGCTTGTTAGAGATGGAGAGTTATTTCCCTTGCATATTTTTTTTTCCTTTTCTTCACTTACTAATCTCTGTTTCAACCCAACCCACAAGCTTTCTCACTTTCATTCTTCCTAGTCTCCCCCACATATCCTGCTGAGGGGAAGTGAGCAGGATGCTACGTGGGTGTTTACCTGCTGGCCATGGTCAACCCAACACGACTGGTAAGGCCCCCTTTGCTATAATGCATTGTTACATACAAGTTCAACAAAGCAGAGTCAGTTTAAATGGTGCAGACCCTGCATAGGAATTTCTGCTTTAGGACTCTGAAGGAATTTTTTTCCATACATGTGCATATGCTCCTACTTGTGTAGCTGTAGTGGTACAACATAGCAGGGTATTGAAGACTAGGTAGAAAGACAATGCAGACATATCAAGTATCTTCTTAAGAGAGTATAACTGTCTAGCTAGATGAGGGGGGAGCGTAGTGGATGTCATCTACCTTGACTTCAGCAAGGCTATTGACACCATGTCCCATTACATCCTCATAGAAAACTTCAGGCAGTGTGGCTTGGACAGTGAGGTAGATTGAGAACTGGCTGAATGACAGAGCCCAGAGGGTGGTGATCAATGGCACAGAGTTGAGTTGGAGGCCTGTGGCCAGTGGTCCACAGGGATCAGTTCTGGGGCCAGTCTTGTTCAACATCTTCATCAACGAGCTGGATGATGGGGCAGAGTGTACCCTCAGCAAGTTGGCTGATGACACCAAACTGGGAGGACTGGCTGATTCCCCAGAAGGCTGTGCTGCCATTCAGCAGGATCTTGACCGGCTTGAGAGTTGGGCAGAGAGGAACATCATGAGGTTCAACAAGGACAAGTGCAGAGTCCTGCATCTGGGAAGGAACAATCTCATGCACCAGTAGAGGCTGGGGATTGACCTGCTGGAGAGCAGCTCTGCAGAGAGAGACCTGGGAGTCCTGGTTGATACTAACTAAACACGAGCCAGCAATGTGCCGTCGTGGCCAAGAAGGCCAATGGCTTCCTGGGATGCATCGAGTGTGGCCAGCAGGTCAAGGGAGGTTCTTCTCCCCCTCTACTCTTCCTGGTGAGGCCTCATCTGGAGTACTGTGTCCAGTTCTAGGCTCCCCAGCTCAAGAGGGCTCAGTGCAGGGCCACCAAGATGATCAGGGGACTGGAACATTTTTCTTATGAGGAAAGGCTGCAGGAACTGGAGCTGCTCAGCCTGGAGGAGACTGAGGGAAGACCTCATTAATACCCACAAGTATTTAAAAAGTGTATGTCAAGAGGACAGGGAAACACATTTTTTTCTGTAGTGTCTAGTGATAGGACTAGGAGTAATGGACAAAAGTTGAAACACAAAGTTCCACGTAAGGAAAAACTTCTTTAAGGTTCAGGGAGCCCTGGCACAGGCTGCCCAGGGAGAGTGTGAAGTCTCCTTTTCTGGAGCTTTTCAAAACCCGGATGGACACATTCCTGAGTGACCTGATCTAGGAGGACCTGCTTGAGCATGGGGGTTGGACTAGATGACCTTTACAGGTCCCTTCCAATCCATGAGATTCTATGTGTGGCAGCCAAGAAAGGATATCACATAAAAGAACGGATAAAGTAGACCCCAAAAGACAGGGCATTGTGAATATAGCAGTGAAAATTAACATACAGAGCATTGCTTCTATTCAAATGAGTGGCTGCCCACTGGCATAAAGGAGGCAGCGAGTGCAGTCTCCCGTTGACCCCGAGGCCACTTCAGCTCTTGTCACAGAGAAAACACAATGAAGGCTGGGTCTCTCTGCCAGCACGTGCTTCCTTGGCAGAGGCTGTGTCAGGAAGCTACTTGTAAACCTTTACACAAGAGCCTGATTTTCATGTTCCTATGTTTTGGTGTTAAAACACTGTGTTTTCCGGCAACTAAGTACCAGAGAGAGTTGCAGAGGAAGGACAGAGGTTCCGCCCTCGCCAGCCTCGCCACTGGCGGGACGTTGGTGACCGTTTCCGACACCCGCCCGCTTCAACTTGGCTCGGCACAGCCCACGAAATGCCATGTCACCGCGGGGCGCCGTATCACCGACAGGCCGCGCAGAGCCCCAAGCCGCAACCGCCCATCTCCTCCCCGACACCGCCCGGCCGCGGCCCAGGCGCCGGCGCCCCACACACCGCCCGGCCCGGCCCCTCTTCCAGCGCGCCCCGCGGCAGCGAGGCGCTGATTGGCTGCCGGGGCCGCGCGGGGCCTGTTGGGAGCACCGCCCCGGCAGCGCGGCCCCTCCTGCGGCGGGCGGTGGCGGGATGCGCGGCGCGGGCCGCGGCAGGTACGTGCCGCGGGGGAGGGGCGGCCAGGCCCGGCCCAGCCCCGGGCGGCTCCGTGGCGGAGATGAGCTCTGTCGTGGGCGGGGCGGCGGGAGAGAGGCGCCCGGTGCTAACCGGCGGCCGAAGCGGAGCAGGTGCCCCCGCTTTCCCGCCTGGCCGCGAGCAGCTGGGCGGTTGCAGGGGAGCGGGGCGGCGGCGGGCCCGGGCGCGGCCTCGGAAGAGGAAGCCGTCCGGTGTACGTTCGCCGCCCGCCCGGGAGCAGGGGCTAGCGGAGCTGGGGGCCGAACCGGCTGACTGGACCCCGCCGCCGTCCTCTCTGCCGTCGGGTTTGCTCCCCGGGCCACCGCCGGCCGCCCTCGGCGGCTTCAAACGGGACTGGGCTTTACAGAAAGCTCCTGACCCACTCGCTCCGTGCACCATCACTTTGGCCTCTCTGTGTGGGAGCTAATTTTAATTAGCTATTTAGCTTTTAATTAAAGCTCTGCAATGCATAGGACCTCCGTACGATACTTCCAAACAGTAACAGCTGAAATGAAGTTTTAAATGAACAAAATTCACTTTCCTGCTTTAACTGAGAGGTGCTGGGACAGGATGGCAGTAGATAGTGAGGAATGTCCCGGTTTTGTTTTGCTTGTTTCCTTGTCCATGGTGTACGTGGTGGGATAAACCTTTTACAGTCACTGTGGAAGTTTTCGAGGCTAGTAAATTGTGGGAGCATATGAATTTTGGGTGACAATTTTGTGAGCAGAACTGGAAATTCCATTTTAAAGATGTTCTTTGTGATGAGAAATTTCTGAGAACCTTTACACAAAACGAAGTCGCAGGTTTTGCAGACAACCTCATTTAAAGAGCATTACCCTTAAGAGGAAACCTTTGTGTCTGTGTACAAGGCCTTGATTTCAAGTTTGTAACCTTTTGTAATATGATCTGGTGTTATTCAGTCTTGCATTTCAGCATGTCTATTACTAAAATTTATTCTGGAGACTGATTTTTTTTTTTTTTTGAGAGCTTGTCATCTTAGAATGTCAACAACCTGTAAGAAATTTGAGACTGGCTTGATAAAAGTATAATGAGGTCATCAAACTATTTTCTCTATCTGGATGTGTAGGTTGGTGGATAACTTTGGTAATTGTGAATGATTCATCCCTCTTTCAAAAGAGAAACTTTTTCTTCTCTGATACTCTTAGTCTGGCACTCTTGCTTTCCTATTTACAAATTAAAATACATGTTTTTGGGGTAGAGGAGATGCTATGAGGGATGTTGGTTTCTTTTTTCTTTTTTTTTTCCAGGGTCAGGTAATAAGAAAACACTAATATCAACTTTAAGCTTCTGTGTTAAGTGGTTTTCTTAACATTTCTGTTGTCTATTTTAGGCCTAGGGATAGGAAATGGTGCAGCTATCTTATTTGTGCGTTAAATCAGTGATAATATTTGTGCAAATAAGTCTAATTGCAGCAGTGCTCAGTGAATGGGACAGCTCTGTGCTAAAGAAATGCAGTCTTTTTAAGAAAAAAGTGCTGTGCAATAATTTGATGGTTAGAGCAGGGGAAGGAAGGAGGCTTGTAGAATGAGGACTTTTACTATGAACAATAGGATAGTAGTGTTATCCATATGGAGTGGCAGGTGAGGATGGAGGAGAGGTTTGAAGCAGTTGAAGACAACTTGTGTTATCTTGTCAGAAGAAGAGAAGGAAAATTTCTGAGGCACTCCATAGAAAACATATAAAATTCTGCTTTCCCTAACTAAGGATTTGGTGACTAAACTGTAAATGTGAATCTAGTGTCCCGAATTCCGCTTTGGGGAAGAGTTTTGTTAGTGTTTACCGACTTGTATAGCAGTATACGTGAAGCCTGTCAGCATCATAGTTCATGTAAAATTATGCACAGGGTAACACTTGTCAAACCTGTTTCTCTTCCAGGTATTTGCCAGATATTTTAAAAAACATGTGTAGAGATTAGCACTGTGAATGTGTTATTGACAAAGGTCGGTGTCACTAATAACCTGTGCCCAAAAGATACTCCTAATACTTCTACTGCAGAGGTTCTCAAACCAGTGCCTGAAGGAAAGTGGTGTACAGAAAGGCTGTGTGAGCATCTCCTATGTCTCTGTCCATAACCACGAGCAACTGCTGCTGCTAACAGCAGTGGCAATATTAGGGAAGCAAACTAGATTCGGGATCCTTGTGCTAAGTTTACAAACTACTTGATTGGCTGTTTGACATAGCTTTTGTGTTGTTTTGCAATAAATGCATTATCTGTCTCTTTAAAAATACTTGTGAGCAAGATATCTGCTCAGATTTACTGTAATACCTGTCATGCAAAAACTCTCAACTCCCAAGTGCTGATTGTATAAATTCTTAGTGTTAGGTTCAGTGTTTGAAAAATAAAAATATTGCTGCTGTTTTACTGAGGTGAGCTGCTGTAGTAGTGATTGTTTTGAGATTTCACTCAAGAGTCTAAGGGGTAACTGTGCTTTTTCTGTAGCTCACCCCTTTGTGCTAGTAGTTTGGCAGCAGCAGAGCTGATTTGTCCATCTGTTCTAGTTTCATTTTGGTATCACCTCAAATATGGATATCCTTGTCTTTAAGGATTGCTCCCTGAAATTGCAGAGCCTGTACTTCTGCATTCTGAGGTCTGTGACTTTCTTGAAAGGTGAAGAGGTTACCATACTACAGTAACATTTGTGCTAGTAAGTAGCATGTATCCTATATTAATTTGTTCTGACAGCCTCAGACAATTTGAAAACAAATTTGGATTGAGATTAGGTTTCCTTATCTTTCCCTTTTTGGCTGAAGTTAATTTAATAAACTAACAATAACTTATATTTATGCCTAACTATATCAGTGCTTTGTTTTAATAAGTCATATTATTTCATTCCAGAGTTAAAAAGTGCTAGGTGGGATTGAGTATTAGTTTCCTGTTGAGGTTGCTATGAACTGATCACTTTTTCATTCACTGGGTGAAAGCTTGTAAATTGACTGGAGAGAAATTCTGCCATCAAGGTTCAAAGTTAATTGATTCCAACTAGCTGCTACAAAGTTACTACAATTTTGTTATGAGAACCTACACCAAGATCATAAAATCGGTGCTGTGAGTGGACAGTTCTCAGTTTGTGTAGGGTGAGGTGAGCTACTTTTGAACGTTTGGAATTGCTTTTGGGCCATTTCCATTTGGTATGCCAGGGAAGATTTGCTGATGTAGTGCTTTCCTAGAGCAAGTGAAGTCTTTGTAACAGGGTATTTGAACTTAAAACTGATCATACAGAGGAAGAACAGTAGTGTTATCTAGTCTGTTCATGTTGATGAGAGCATGGAAAGGAAGTAGATTTCTTGAAGGTGAACTTATAAGTAGTAGGATGTTAATGCTGGATGCCAGGAGTGACAGATGAAAACAAACATTAAAAATTATGCCTATGAGCAGCAGAGGAAATAATTGGAAATCAGCTTCTTAAATAATCCTTCCTTTTTTTTTTTTTTTTCTGGAGGATTTTGATGGCATTTTTAGAAGTTCTTTTGTGGCTTAAGTTTTGAGGACTCCACTCAAGTATTTCAAAGTTTAAAAAAAAAGTTTGTCCACATCAAGGCTGATCAGCTGACTTGGAAGATGTGCATGAAACGGAAGACTGGGTTTAAAAATAACGTAGGTAGATAACTAGGCAATGGCTTCATGTGAAATTTTGGTTTTTTTAGATATTGGAATAAATTTGTGAATCTTGGACTCTACTGTTAAATTGTTCTTAAGTGCTTAATCTTTCACTTCTAGATGTGGATTCTCGTAGAAGATTGATAGCACTGTCAGCATTTGTCCACAATAGAAGATGGGTGGATTAATTTCAAGATGGAGGGTAAGTAAAATTGTGTAACAATGCAATAATCTTCAGTCTAGAATATGGGAGTGTGCAGGACAAGTTTCTTAATGCCTGTTGGTTGACCATTAGTGGTTGTTGAATATTAGTGCTAAACTTTTCCTATTAACATGTCACTTAAAAGTCTAGTGGTGAGACAAAGTGACCAAAAATACTCTTTACCAGATCCTTATATGGTGAAACTGTGGCTATCCTTTATTTCCTTTGCAATAGCAGACCTGACACTACTTTCGTTTAACTTATAAAAATACACTTTTAACTCTTTCTATAAATGTAAGTAGTTAGTGTAGTGTTTCATTGGGATAGATACAGCAGCATCTGTGACTTGAAAGATTGATGGCTGTTTTAGGTCAAAATGGATACATTTGAAATATCATTGTCCCTTTTAAAAAAATATTTTGATGACTACTTATACATGTCTTTCCTCTTGACTCTTTTTATTGGCTTGTATATTATTGAATGGTGTACTGAGCATATGTGGAAGAGATGTGAGGTTTTTGTCTGCTCCCCTGGCAGGTGTGAGTTGCTAAGAGTCTAGATTTGCCTTTACATATGAATTTCAGAGCCTCCCACACAAAACTCCTTTAAAGGTGAACTGTCAGTTTTGTGTAATAGAAAGAAACTCACTTTCCTGGTGATGCAGTGTGGGCTGTGGTTTCTTGAATTTGTTGCATGTGGAGTCGGGGAAGATAGTGGCTTTATACTCCCAGAAATTAGGAAAGAGTCATAGATGAGGATTCAAATTTGTTCCTTAGGAGAATTTTATTGGAGATTATAATGTCTATTTGCAATTGCTTATAATTTATTTAGAGCATGGGAACGTGTGTGGAATGAATAGTAATAAAAAGCTTGAGTTCTCAGGTTAAGGCTTCCTGTGTGCAATCGCTTTGATCTATTTCCTCCACTTGTCAGTTCTTTCCTTGTTCTGCTTCCCACCCACACCTCCATTATTGCTGTACATGCATGATAGGTTTTAGACTTTTGTAGTGTAGGAGAGGAGCCTTCACTTAATAATAATACTACCTGTAAAACAGTGATTCATTACAGTCCCTTCTATTTGTCGCTTTTAAAGAAGGAAAAATTCTTACCTATATTAATCTGTTATGAATATATCTTTTCCTTAGGAAACTGTCGATATACAGTAATCCTCAAAAAAGTCACTTTTCTTAGTGAAATTAACATCTTTGTTCTGTCCCTTGTAAGCAGACAAAGCCTTCCACTGTAGAAGTATTAGAAAAAATTGATAAGGTATGTATTTTCTTTTTGGTGTTTTGTTTGTTCAGAATTATGCATCCTTTTTGCTGGCAATGTATTTTTTTCACATTAAATAAAATACTGTCATGGATTTTAAATTATTTTGATAATTATTCCAGTTGAATATACTAGAGATTCTAAGTTTCAGATATATTGCTACCTTTTTTTCCCACTTACTAGAAGTACTTTAAAAAAAACATGTCATATGATAGTGGGAAACTACATCTTAAATATTTATTTAGAGAGCCTGAAATAGGAGTGGATGTGAAGTTTGGTTGATTACACAATTCAATTATTACTAATGGTTAAACTCTCATGTAATGGAAAGTGTCAGTAATGCATAGTTCCATTCATCAGGCTCATTAGGAAAGCTTCAATGTATAGTTTTAAGTGTCAGAGTTATAGCTGTAGTGGAAGTAAGTAAGGTCAGGGGTAGAATAACTGAATAGACGGTTCAGTAATCAGTTGTGATTTTTGACCACCATTTGTGACAGATGTCTGTATTTCATGGGGAAACTAACTGGTTTCAAATATGCTGATGATATTTTTTTTGTTTATCTTTTCATGAAAATGTGAGTACTCTTGTTGCAACTTGAAATATGGTCAAAATGGTAACATGACAGAGCATTCCTTGGTCACTTAATATGCCAAGTACATTGTTCAGATGATCGTGATTTTACTCTTAATATGAGAAAAATACTGAAATGAAAACATGTGAAATGATTGAGAGGTTTCAGCCATTTCCCTTATTAGTATAAAAGTATTAGAAGTGTTTGAAATTTTGCAGGTGTCTGAAAAGTTTCAGGATATGAGCTATGCTTAGTAGTGATTTATGTGATCATAAAGACTGCCATTCATAAAATATTAATATTTTCCCCTTGTCCCAAATATATTAGCACATTATAAATAGGAAACAGTGCTGATTTGTAGTACTTACCAATAGTGGTATGTTACTGCTAATACAGTGCAAAGGGTCTGTATCATAACCTTAATAGTATGATGTGTTTATGCCATGAATGTTATCTTTTGGCATATACTGTCATTTATCAAAAAGCTGCCTGACTTTTCTTATCAAGTATCAAATTGATATGGCTAATTTTAGTAAACACTTAAAGTCAGCTTAGTAAAATGACCTACTAATTTCATTAATAAGATTGAACTCTATTTACAGGAAATACAGACATTAGAAGAGTTTCAGGAAAAAAATCAGAGGCTACAGAAACTATGGGTTGGAAGGCTGCTTCTCTACTCTTCACTTCTTTACCTTATCACCTGCGTAATTGTCTATTTTTGGTGTCTTCCTGATGAATGGACAGCAAGGGTGGTTATGACACTTCCATTTTTTGCATTTCCATTGATGTAAGTAAATCAGGCTTTTTTTTCCCTAACTGCTGGCTCTGATAAAAGGAGATGGAAAATACATCTCAGCAGGGGTTTGGGATTGCTTTTGACATTCCTTGAGTTGTCATAACTTGCTGAGTTTTTTCTTTTAAAATAAATCCAAATAGTTAGGTAGGCAATTTCTTTGAGGGAATGTGTCTCATGGATCTGGGTTTAGTGTAGAGCTAAGTCTTACCATCAAAAGATGGTAGCATCCGAATTTAACTTTGTTTATCAAAATTATACTAGGGCTAGAGAGAGACTTGTATCTGAACAGCTGCAAGATAATGTAATATAAGCAGAACAGTATTATCTTGGGTTTTATTTCTCATACTATTTGGAAAACACTAACATATGAAAGTGACTTGAGGTGTATTGCCTGTGTGTGAAAAGCAGAGTATAAATTTGGGGGAAAAAAAATGGAGAAACTTACTTTTATGTCTTAGGTGACTTGCACGGAAGTGAGTTGAAAGCTCATCATCCAAATTATGTTGAGATCTAGTTTTACATAATTAGCTGTTTTTCCGGGAAATCATTGACTGTTTTGTTCAACCAGAAAATACCCCAACATAGGAGAAAATATTATTTACTTTTTTGTTATGCTGAGCAGGTTGATTGCTTGTCCAGTGGCTTTTGTTTTCAAAGAAAACTGCTTTTCTAAATGTAACAAAATAGGCTTCTGCCTCACTAAACAGTTGCTTCTCTGCCTACTCCCAGATTATCAGAGAAGCATCCTACTGAATCTTTTCTGCTTATCAGAAGCACAGTGGATTTACTAATTTGGTGAAATAAGCGTCATAAATACTGTCCATATTTATACAGCATCTTTACGAAAATGACTTGTCAGAGTGTTAGCTTTAGACTAAAAAGGCAAAGTCAAATATAAATATTTAAGGCTTTGCGAGTTTGATTAGTGTGGATCAGCATAACATGCAAAAAAAAATATTTGAAGAGGCTTTTTGTATATTTTGCTGTATTCTGCATAATGTGCTAATATGCTGCTGTTTGGAATCCTCTGGAGAAGATACATGGGTGGCAATATCTTGACTGGAAGAATTAGTGTAGAAATTAAAGCTCAGTTTAATCTTTGGCAGCAATACGAATTAATTTTCTTCTTGAGGACAAGGGTTTGAAAGTCTGTTGTTAGCATGCAGGGCTTACCCATGCAAAAAAGGAAGATTAGTAGAAGAGGAAGCAGTACCAGCCTTCCTTTGTATAGATGTGTCAGCATTAGTGTAGAAATGAAAACTTTTATTATTGAAGGTGGTGGCTTCTAGTGCTCTGGTGTGAATTTTCACATTGAATTTTTATTCTCTGTTTTGCTCTCCAATTCCTCTTTTATTGTTTGGGGGATTTTTTTTGAGATATTTTCTGTAAAATTCTGAATTAGCTAATGACTAACATTTAGAATTTGTCTGTTGTTCTCTCATGACTTGTAACTGTTTATCTGATTTTTCTCTTAAGCTATTCCCCTTCAGGTTTTTTTTTTTTGGCAGATATGAATGGCAAGAAACTGCCAGCTTGTCTTTGTTCTCGGTCAAGAGGTGACTCTATGCTGAATGCCTGATGCCACCCAGTAATAGCTCTAGAGATTTTTCAGCCCTAATCAAACTGGAATATGTCTGCCTTTTCCAGCTTGCAGTCAGTCACCAACTTATTTCTGCCTTGGGTCATTCCCTTAGGGTCTCAGCAAGTTACTGATGCTGGTAGAGTGAGTTAAGTTCTAGGAATATATAATGTCATTAATTTTAAATGTGTATTGTAGTGTCTGAGAAGCTAATATTTTTTTTTCATCATATTAGAAAAATGCTTTTCTTGAAATTATTTTCACTTGAATTAGATTTTATGTCATCTCACAGGTTTTGATTTTCAGATAAAGATGTTTTTGTTTTGTAAAATTGGCCTGAAATGGTCTGCAGTTGAACTTTCACCTCAAGTTTTTCAAGGGGATTTTTTTTTTTACTTCATGAAGTACTACCATGTATCTATCTGTTAGCTTACAATACAGCTTTATGTAGAAGTCTCTTTAAGTGTACAGTAAAAAAGAGATAATACTTTTGCCTGTGTAACATAGTCTTTAAGGCAATTCAAACTCTTTAATATACATATTTGATACTTTATGAAAAGACACATCTTGTGTTGTGTAAGTGGGCAAAACTGTCTGTGTTCCTAGAGTCGTTATTATAGCACACCTTTGTGGAACGGAGTTAAAACTTCTTTCTGGTTCTCTGAATGAAGCCAAAACTATTCATAAAGTTCTTATGAATAAAGTCAAAACTCTACTTGAAATCTTAGAGCCTTTTGCCTGCTTTCATGTGTTAACTGTTATTCAGAGAACCTTTCTAGCCTTTAAGATTTTTTTTTTTCTTAAATGAAACATCACTACTTTAGGCTTTATTGTCTAGTTCTTGGCATTAGGAGGGTTTTGGGTAAGATGCTTGGAAGGGCTTGAAATAGGAGATTTGCCACTTGGCCTAGACCAAATAACTTGCCAGAAAAAGTGTTGATAATTATTAGCAATTTAAGCTTTAAAACAAGTGAAGTCCTGATGATTGCTGAGAGACCTTTCAAATGTAAAATGGTCATAGATCAGTTTATCTTGAGCTCCATTGTTTGAGCTAAGTCAGCTGAAACCCTACAGAAACTGAATGGATTCAGAGCTCTGTAAAATTTCCAGGAGTCAGGTTAGTTAACTCTGCCTGGGAGAGGATTTGTACAATAGCTATATCTTGTGGTTTTCATTGGTATTGAATCCTTCTCACAAATCTCCCAGGACTTAATTTTGGGCCTTAGTTGGTAAGCTTGGTTTTGTGGCTAACGTGCATCATAAATCTATCAAATAAGAAGTGATGACTAAGTAATTTTTATCTAGCTGCATTTACCTGGATTTTTAAAAAGTTCCCACTGAACGTTTTAGCAAGCAATGATGTTACTTGCTGTTGCTGCCTTAGTGTTTCTACCTGTAGTAATACTTTGGTAGACTTTAATAGACAGGAGGATTTTATTTAGAGCAATGTTGATATCTTGTTGATAGCGTTTTCTATAAATATTGTTTGAAGATTTCTGTTCTTTCTATTTGCAAAGTTAAATCTCATCTTGTAAGTCTGCTGCACTGACTACCCTGTTTGCTAAATGACTGCAGAAATGGTTACTGTGATATATTTTACTGTAATAATGATACTGTAATATATTTTAATTAATGTAATTCTTCTTTCTATTTTGAAGAATCTGGTTTATAAGAACACTGCTCATTTTTTTCTTTTCCAAAAGGACGGAAAGGAATAGTAAGTATTTTTTTTCTGTCTTTTTTTAGAATATGGAACTAGTTGGGAATGGTGCTTGGTATGAAAATGTAAATATTTTTGATAATTTGATTTCCAAGAAGAGAAGCCTGTTGGTTGATGCTGAAATGGGTGGCATTAGCTAAACTGTTGTTTCTGCCACACAGTTCTTGAAAGAATGAGAAGGAAACTTTATTAATTTTTACTTCACTTACAAAATTGTGGTAACTTTTTCCTGTTTTTTCATGCTTCAAAGATTTAGTGGAGTAAAATGTAGCAGAGAAGTAGGAGTGAGGGAAAGAGAATAAGAGCAATCAAAGGGGTTTCCTTGATAGTTACATGTTGTAAATGTTCCTGCAATCTCAATCTTATATCTTTATGGATAAAAGAATTATAGCAGATATGTTTCATTTATTTATCAAGATAACATTTCTTTTCCAAGTTCTCCAAAGCATGTTTACATTTGTCTGAATGAAAATGGGATAAACAGATGTGTTTGTGCTATTTTGAGAGCTAAGGAAAATTTGGAGTCATGTAACGAAGGGGAGAAAAAAGCAGATATTCAAATATGTATAAAAAATTGTTAAAGAACATGCAGATTCATTCTAATGCAAAATTTAAAAACTATATCTGTGGCACTTGTCTGCAGTAGCTAAAATTCATTTGAGGCTTGCTTTGAAAGCAGTCCAGCCTGGAACAATATCTCATGGTGATGTGAGCAATAATACAGGGAAAACCTCAATGTAGCGCCATGTCTTATGACTTACAGAACAAGATGATGTATTTAATTTGTGACAGCTTACGAGTTAAGCATCACTTCTGGATTTTTTTCTTAAACCTAATGTTCGCATTTGGTATGCAAGCATAAGACATATATTTTATGTAGAAATAAATTTGCCGATATATTCTGTGGTGCTGTGTGATTCATTTCTAAGGTGAATATATATTTGCATTTCATGTCTGGATAAAAAAAAAAGTATGTATGTTTTTCTAGTTTGCTTAAATATCTTTATTGCTGTTTTTAGCATACAAGCAAGTCTAGTGCTTTTGTTGAACCTATATATAAAGGGTTTTAGTAGATGTTAGAACATGCCAAAATTAATTATTTCTGCATTGTTTGGGAGATAGAGTAAAAATCAAGTGGTTTTTTTTTTTTTTACCTCAAAGATATGTCCTGTATTTGGAAAGGAGAAATCAAATATGTAGTATGAGAGTTACAGCAGTAAAACAGGAGAAAATGTAGCTGAGAGAGCAGACTGTCAAATCAGAGGGTCAAAGCCGGCATTTTACTCTAGGATAAGTTAATACTACACAATAAGTCACTGGAGATGATTGTTTAATACTATAAAGCTCTATGCTGGATAACAAGCATGCACCAGTTTTTAGAACCATCCTCTGAGTGAGGAAAATTCCTACTGAAGAGTGATGTAGAGATTACAGAGTTTCTGTTTAAAAGACTGGCCAGGCAAACAACTGTAGAGGAAGATACAGTCTGATCTGTCCCAAAGTGTGGTGAAAATAATGAGGTACCTTGCTGATATTGACTCCTCTAATATGAATTCTTTTTTCCCATAGGTTTAATTAAGATGGGATATATTGGTTTCTTGAGAGTATTTTGCAGAAATTGCCATTTGGCCAGGTTTGAAGGGGCAGGTGTTGTTGAAAGTGAGGAAGTAAAGTGACCGGAAACAAACTCCCGGGCTTTAAACTGATTGCATTGCTTTGTGAGAGGCTGCTTGAAGGTGTTCCAGGCATCTCTGCACCAAAAGCAGCTTCTGTTTCTGAAGTACCTGTTAACAGCTGCCTGTGTTGTGCTTCTTGTCTGCATGATACTACACTGCCTTGCAGTACTTTCAAGATGTTAATCTGAGTGAGGCTACATGAGAGGCTGTGTTCTAATATAAATGTAAACTTCTGTGGAGAGAGGTACCTTATTAATTTGAAGATGCCCAATTCCCGACATTCTATCTTCAGTGGTCCACCCCCAGGTCTTGTTCCATGTCCTATTTATCTTAACTAATAAGGGATTGTTGTAGCTACCCTTTCATTGCATAAAGTTTCAAATATGTGCCTAGATTTAGTATTTTGTACACTTGATGAAGTGGTTTATTCTATCAAAATGAGTTCCTACATTCTGGAAAAGTTCAAGTAATTATGTTTTCCCTTAATTTCAAGTAGTGGTTGTGTTTGTGAAATAACTTTCTATATATATTCTACAGACTTTGTAGCGAGAGGTACAAAAGTAGTATGTATTTAGTTTGGTGGGTTTTGGTTTTGTTTCTCCTAGATCTATCAAGATTTTTCCTTTCATAGGTAAAAGTAGCTACATTTTACAGGAAATTAACTGCTGGTGTCCAGTAGACTTGGGGGAAAAGTTATAAAGTTTTTTGTTAAACTCCTCTAATTGCAAAGGAGGTGGTAGAAAGTATATCTGTCACCAGATTGCCTTGTCTATTAGGCAAAGGTTTACTTCAATGAGTTTTCTGTGAGTGCCGAGCTGCAAGCACTGACCTGAGAGAAAATCCCATGTACATTTGACCTTTCTTCTTTGCCTTCCTTTCAGCTAGGTTAGGTGCTGTGCCTGCTAGTTGGAACACTCACTTAACATTTAGTAGTAAGATGATCTTCTGGTAGCTTTTCTTGCAAAACTGAGGTTTTTGCTGTACTTTGAAAGTATTGGAAGATGAAAGAGATTGAGATTTGAAGCTCAGAATTGACTTGGCATTTGAAACTAGCATTTGTTAAGAGGCTTACGTGAAATACTGAAGCCAGTAAATCTGGTACTCAAATAGATATATTAATCCTTAGACCTGAAGCTTTTTTTCTGTAGTTTGACTCATGAGATTAAGTGTATTTGGTCCATTGTTGTACCAGTTTTAATGTAGGTCAAAGCAGGGCACTGGCTAGAATTGGTTTGCTTAATGAGGAAATGGTACATAAAATTTTTTAACAGTTCTAACTGTAAAGCGATAACAGTGGACTGTAATTTATAAGCAGTTTCAGGGTTTAAAATGATTTATTTTCACATAAAAACTTTAGTTATTTTATGCAAAGTTTACTAATGTTGTAGAGTTGATAGTCATCAGTGTGGTGTAATTTCTCCTGATGTCACAGAATGAAGTCAATGTTTAGAATGTGCTGAAATTACCTCCTCTTTATATTTGAAAACTAATGTGTGATATCCTTGTTTTAGATGATGCACTGGAAGATTTAAAGACTCAAAAGAAAAAAATAGTAAGTAAAACTTTAAGCAAAGCTAATTCTTATGGTTCACTGAAGTGGTTTTTTTGCACCTCTACAAGTTGTTTGATTGTAATATATAGATGAAGACTGGACAGAGGGAGGTGAAATTATTACCAAGGTTTTCCTCACCCCAAAATTACAGAGGACTGCTCACATATGAGGAGAAAAATGTTGCCTTGTAGTTTAAGCTATTTTAGTGTTTCTAGACCTAGGTAAAGTGATTCTGTTTTGTCAGAAAATTAAATGTATGCTTTAATCTACTCATTGCTGACTAATTTTACTTTAGGATTACAAAAAGTGTTAGATACTGAGCCAATTTAAGGACATAGATTGCAACTATATCTTTAGTAGTTACTCTGTTAATGTCTTGTTCATAAATAGCAAAAAATACTTCCATCTCATCTTCACTCTTTCATCAAGTAACAGATTTTTGTTTGTATCTTAAATGTATCACCACTAATTTCCTACCTTCCTCTTATTTTTGTACTACATATTTTATCCATTCCATCTTTCATCTAAGACAAATATCTTGTCAAATATCAGTCCTATTAGTTATCTTGAGGTCATCTATTTTGTGAGCTGTGTGGATGAGTTAACAGTATAAAACTGATGTATACTATGTATTTGCTTCAGTTGGATCGACGCTTAATCTCAGACATTTAGAGATGGAAAAGGTTCCAAGTTTTGGATAACTTACACTCTTTGTGAGCTCTGTAGCACTGAAAGTTGTCTCCTCTCTTATTTAACTATTCCATGAGGAAGTTGTTTGCTTTCTTATGTTGTTACTTTGTCAAATGTCTTGCAAGGCAAAATTTAAAAATGACCACTGCCAAATCAGAAAAAACTCCAACTAACCAAAACCCAAACTGTACCCCTCCTCCCTGCAGCAGCTGCCGTTTCTCCAGAAAACTTGTATTTTGAGTTAAAAATAAGTTGTATTATAAAGCTTTATAGTTAATGAGTTTCCCAAAGTGTTCACCTTATACCTTCTGGATTTTGCCATGGTAGCTAAATTAATAGAAAACCCACAACAAAGCCACCAAAAAAGAGGTAAGGGGCTGATATTATATGCCCTTTACAGGGGAAACAGATTTCGCTGATTTTTCCACTCTGATTTTTTATAACTTAAAAAATGTAGATCTAAAAATGACAACCTGTAACCTATGTCATTGTACTTTGGTAAAGAGAATTTGCTAATATTTATATCTGTTAATCTTTATTAGCATTAGGAATCTGTTAAATGGACTTGTTTGGTTGGAGAGATAATAAAAAGGAGTTTCTGAGAAAAAAAATTAATACGATAACTTTTAAGTTTTATTTTATGAAAACTGCTTAACTGAAATTAGTTAATTGCTCCAATTGGCATGGTTATTGAGTAGCTTTGGAAAGAAAGATGTTGGAACAAAAAAAGCACAGTGGAAAGACTCCAAAAGCTCCAAAACAGCTTTTGGAGTCTTAAATATAAAGCCTTCATTTTGGTTAAATAAGTTTATTTTCTGTAATAATGAAAATCTTAATATTCTAGATTAACTAGTAATACTGCATTTTTGTGGGAGAGAAGCATTTTAGAGAAAGGCATTGAATAAAGAAGTTGGGAAAAAGATGGTTTATAACGGAGAGTTTTTTACTTTGGGAATTGGTACTGTTGAAACGATATCAATCTGTTCTGCGTACGCAGAAAACTATTTTAGAAGCGGAGGCAGTAGTTAAAAGTTAAACAACTGCACAAATGCCTTGTTAACAAGACAGAAGTTATAGTATAAGTATGGCAAGGTTAAAACTGGAAATACGAATTGCCAGCAGTATATATGCATGTCGAGCTTTAATCATTAAAATCAAACTTCTGAGTAGGATTAGTAAACCAGGGTTCTGGGAAGTCCAATAACCTGTAACACGTTTTTCAGTCTGAGGGGAATAAAAAGTCCGTGATTACTTCCTGATCTTGTGGGTGGCTGGTTCCTAGCAAGGAGTCAGAAATAGAAGACTTATTCCAACCTCTTGAATCAGCATAGCGTTGGTATTTTTTGCTCAGAAGATAGACTTGGGAGTTTCATCATAATTAAGCATTAAGATTAGATTATTATACATGAAAACTGGCATGTCAAAAAAAAATGGAAGTGGGTACAGGTAATGAGTCAATATAATTTGTATTTTAAATTAAAGCACCCTTAAAATTGCATTCTGTAATAACTTGATTTTGATAATACTCAGATTTGCTTTTGTTTTGAATTAACTTCTTTAGGACTGAGTGGCTATGAATAGCTGTACCAATACCTACTTTTTTAGTAAAACAAAACAAGAACCTTTACCAAGTAAAGTAATGGAAAGGGAGAAGGGAGAGGATTTTTTTTTCTGTTGGATTCTGATTTGCTACTGAGTTTGAAATAGAATTAGTTACTAAGATATTTACATTATGATCCTCAAAATATCTGGAATAATTTAATTATGTATTTCCTATTTAGTTGTAAGGCAAATTGGTATCTAGACATTGCCATCCTGGCACAGCAGCTGTGGTTTTTCACTTCACTGCAGCTCAGCTACCTGATTGCTGAAGAAATCCAATATTGAAGATGATTGTCCTTTTGAGAGGTGCTACAGTACTTGTGTTTTACAGGCACGTGGTCCTTACATGCTGAAGGGTACCTGTAAAGGAGTAAGCTCCTTATCTTCTAGGTACCCTGGTGGCTGTGCAGTGAGATGCTTGACAGAACTTCAGTTCTGTTCAAAAACCCTTGGTAGCATAATCACATGCATAGTTAGATTGCCAAAATCTCTATTTGTGTTTGTCAGGTGTACTTCATCTGAAGATGTCCATGAATATTGCCTATCCTATGCTTTGACTCAAAGTTTGTGCAACACTTGTTTTCCTCAGAACTGACCCTCTACATTGCTGTCTTCACAGGATCGCAAAATGGTAGGGGTTAGAAAAGGACCTTTAGAGATCATATAGTCCAACCCCCATGCATAAGCAGGTCAACCTAGATCAGGTTGCAAAGGAATGTGTCTAGGTGGGTTTTGAAGACCTTCAAGGAAGGAGACTCCACAACCTCCCTGGGCAGCCTGTGCCAGGGCTCCCTCACCCTCACAGTAACGTAGTTTTTTCTTATGTTTAAATGGAACTTTTTGTGTTCCAGCTTCATCCGTTATTCCTTGTCCTGTTGCTAGATACGATAGGAAAAAGAGGAATATCCCAACCTCCTGACAATGCGCAGTTTATATACTTGTAAATATTAATGGAATCCCACCTCAGTCTTCTCTTTTCTGGACTAAACATCCCCAGTTCCTGTAGCCTTTCCTCGTAAGGAAAACGCTCCAGTCCCCTGATCACCTTGGTGGCCCAGTGCTGGACTCTCTCCAGCAGTTCCCTGTTGCTCTTGAGCTGGGGAGCCCAGAACTGGACACAGTACTCCAGATGAGGCCTCACCAGGGCAGAGTAGAAGGGGAGGAGAACCTCCCTTGACCTGCTGGCCACACTCTTCTTAATGCATCCCAGGATGCCATTGGCCTTCTTGGCCATGAGGGCACATTGCTGGCTTTTCTTAGTGAATACCTTAAAATACTTTGAGTGTTTACGAATTGGGAATAGGGATCAATTCATTAGTTATAATTAAGGCAGTGCTTCAAGAATGAACTTCTTTTCCCTCCTTGATTGTAGGAGATACTGTGGTTGCATTTGTGATTGTGTAGCTGTAATTTTGGCTGTAGAGTTCTCAGTTACTAAGGGTGTCAGCTGTTAAGCCTGAATGTGTATAGATGAGCAAGTTCAGAGGGTTAAGCACATTAAAGCAAGGGCACAGGACATGTATTAAGTTGCTACAAATGGGAATTAGTGGAGACTTTACCTGGAGCAGCAGTCTTAAAGATGGGATAATTCTTAGCCTGAGGACAGACTTGTGAAGATAGTATAGTAATTACTTTGCTAATGTTAGAATTAAGCTTTGCTGGTTTGCTCAGCTATTCTATTGTAGTAAGCTGAGTGTCATATTAGACTTGGACAGACTTCCTAGCCATTTCAGGTAATAATTTAGAAAGTTGTGTCTGTTAATTTTCCAAGAAAAAAAGTCTTAAAACTGCCTTGGAGTTGTGTTAATAAAGGAAAAAAAATGCAGCATAGGAGTTTTTTAATTTAAAATAGCAGCTGTTTAATTAACTTTTTACCTTCTGCTGTCCAGGCATAGAAAATAAGATATTTTGATCACCTTCAATATGTGACAAACTCTGCTAGAAGTTGATTGTTGTGTAAGCCCAGTCTTGTCTACCCAGTATGTGCTAGAGTACTGCAAATGTGCAACTGGAAGCTCAAAATGCGGTTAAAAATCATGTTTACTGATGAATGAGGTATTTTTTTAATGCACTGTTCACATAAACCAGTTACTTCAGTTCTTTTACCATTTGCGTGAATCCAGAGTACACTTGATTATTGTGGCTTAAATGAATTATTTCTTATTTTAGCAGAACTTTTGCTTTGTGTACTGGCGTATCTTAAATAGTAGGCTTTGTGTGAATATAGACATATTTCACCATAGTTGGATTTGGCAAACCAAGTAATTAAATTTAAAACTCACGTGGTAGTATAGTGGATAAATAGTTTGCACCATGCCAATACTTCAGAAATCCAGTGGTTAAATTGCATTTACAAGAAGCTTAAAATACATTACTTATTTTCCTTTTCAGTATAGGCAACTGATGTCATTGCCATAGGAACTCTGGTTACCAGCTGGAAAGGAGACCATGCATGCAATTATTTGTAGGGGAGAATGCTGTACGTGACCATTAAGATGTGGTTAATTCCATGAGATAAGTTTGAAAACTCCATGGTTAGGCTGATGTTAACTTCGATAGAGACTTCACTTGTGACTGTATACTCCGCATTTCAGCTCAATAATAATAGACTATGAATTAGCTCTTGTCAGAAAGTAGAAAATGTTTTTTGTGGGAAGAGATTTGGATCCCAGAGAATAGAGTATATTTTGGAGAAACAGCAGTCAGTGTGGAGTGATTTACTGTGTTAGTGAGCCAGCGCTCAGCACTGGGTTAACCTTTCCAAGGTTATGCTTCTGGTTGGTGAATAATCCATACCATAAGTCAGTATGTTGATGTGCGTTTATAAACAAACTTGCTGTGGCAGTGCAGAAGCTAGTTTCTTCTGCTGTGCAAACCTAGAGATGGTGTTTAAATTTTACACAGGGCTTTATTTGCTTCTAGTAATTATACTAATTTCCTCAAAGAGTAAATAAGCTTTGACCTGTTTGATTCTGTATTTGGTATTGTCAGTCAAATTTCATTAATTTTAGAAAACTATATCCTAGAAATGAAACCATGAGAACTGTGAGTATTAAATTTCTTGGAAATGTATAGAGTCAGTGGTGAAGCTGAATTCTTGTTCAGATTCACTTTTTCTAGAGCTTTAAAGCTGTATATGGATTTCAGAATACGAATCATAGAGGAGTAACTTGTATTATCCAACAACTACATAATGTGAAGAATAACTTTGATGTCTGAATCTTGTGATGAGAGCTAAATTTTTCCACTTCAAAACAACAGTTTTGCAGAACCCATGTATCCCGAAATAACTACCCTCCTATCTTAATACTGTTGTAGCAAGAAGTGCATTAGATAAGGAAAGTGTCAAGTGATGGTTGAGCATTCTGTTTTCCCTTCCTAAAGGTCACTTTGTCCTGCAGAAGGTTATTTCTTGTTTTCCTGTGTGGCTACAAAGACAATTGCATGCATTATACATTCATCGATATAAAGTGACTTGGAGTTTTTTATTTCGATTTTGGGGAGAGATACTGACACTGACTGTTAACACTTCGCCACTTTCCAGCTTTGTGTCCCTAACCTTACCCCTTCATATAAAATTCTGCATTATGATTTTCACTTCTATAAGCAATAAAGACTTTATTTTTCCTATTAGACTCTTAATTCTGATCTTACTACACTATGTGGCATTGTTATGTGGCATTGTTTTATGAAATTTGTGGGTTAACTCCATAGTCCTGCTGAATACAAGTTTAGGAAATTGATTTTTACTTCCTTCTTCACTCTTTTGTTTCAATAGTCCTTAGTTAACAACCTGGATAGTACTCTTCGCCTTAGTAATGTGTGTAGACGTGAGTGTTAAATGAATACTCTGTATCCGTTTAACTCAGTGAATGTTACTTAGCACAGAGGTCTGTCTAAAAGTAAAAACCCATACAGGGTCTGTATGCACAGAATGGCTGAGACTTTAGTTTCTCATTAGCTAAATAATGGCGTAAAAGTCATGTTAACCTGCATCGTTTGTTATTTTAGCAGTGATAAATGAATTTGAGAGAACTTATTTTTTTGGCCACTGACCTTTTCAGTTTTGTAGTTTATGCCAACAACAAACTTAAAAACAAACAAACCCTCCACTTTTAGCTGAACATGGCCATTAGTCAGCATATTTAGGAGAAAAGGTCGTATTAAGATACTGTAAAATGTATTATAACTTTTATACATATTAGGTATTTGTCATAACTTCAGCTTTCTCTGTTTTAAAGTTAAGCTTCTGATGTTGGCTGTTAACCACTAAAATGATACTTTGCTAGTGATTACTTTTTTAATTAAGCCAATGTATTAGCTATAAAGCCACTTGAGTGCATTGTAAATAAAACACTGTAATAATGAAGTGCTTTAATTACATTCCCTAAAGTATGCATTGTTCTCAGTAATTTTTTTATTTAAATTCTTAACATGTTCCTTTTTTTTTTCTGAAAAGCAGTTTGAATCGCTGTAAAGATGGAGATTCAGCCTTTAAAGTCATTTGAGCAAATTCCATGGCTGTTCTCTAGTTAGAGTTTTCACAGCATTTTGCAGCAAGCTAATTGCTTCTGCTAATAAATAATCTAAAATCGATGCTGACAGCAGTTAATTGGCACAGAGACTTTATTCTGTAAAGCACTTGGCTAACGACCTTCCTTAAATTAATGGCATTAAGTGCTATGAGGAAATAAATCTAAGGAATTGCCTGTCATTTGCTTGTCATGTCTAATAACTTCCAATAATGATGGCTGATAGATTTTTGCACATTCCATTATTGAAGTTG
Source organism: Colius striatus (assembly GCF_028858725.1). Lineage (NCBI taxonomy): Eukaryota > Metazoa > Chordata > Aves > Coliiformes > Coliidae > Colius > Colius striatus. The sequence goes on along the minus strand of NC_084769.1, from coordinate 24,742,632 downwards.
GTGCATGTAATTATTCTCCTCATTATATGTAAACAATTAGCAATATTTGGTGTTTCCTTGCAATAAAGCTGTTAAATACAAGTAGCCCATTAGAGTTTATTAACTATTTTTGAAAGCAAAATTTCATTTCCATTAAATATAGCAAATCTGCAGGTAAATGAACATGCTACTGGATCATTGGACTAGTTTCACCTTTAGTAACAACATTATGTTGCATGTAAAATGGAGGATGTGGGGGGAAAATACTTTAAAGTATTCTGTAGTGATGTAACTTTTTGTTTCCAGCTTGAGGAAGTAATGGAGAAGGAAACATACAAAACTGCTAAGCTAATCCTTGAAAGGTTTGATCCAGAATCGAGTGCAAAGGTAAGAATTATTGATATTGATACTGATTTAATATGAAAGGTACTATGGAGCTGAACATTCAGATAATGTTATTTCTAATTAATTGGCAGGAGACTGAGCCACCATCTGCTGGAACATCTGCAACCCCGAGACCTGGACAAGGTAATAGCCATGTAAAACGGCTGTTCCTTAGAATAGATACTCATCTTTCATAGCAATTCCTACTCTAGAAGTCTCTCTATGATAAAATTTGTAGATCAATTGACCTTTATTTAGGGTTAATAGACTGTTTATTAGGCTGTCCCCATTACTGTTCTGTATTTTTCAATCAAGGGATCTATTACTAAAGGCTGATGGTCTTCTAGGTAGCAGGATGTTTAATGCAACTTGATGCTAAGGCAGAGAGAAAATTAACTTCTTGTAGCACACTTGCAATTTTTCCCAAATACAAAGGTACTTTCAAATCTTTTGTAATGTTCACTGACTTAGCTTTTCAGTTCTGTTTCTGGATAGTTAGACCTTTCCTAATGCAGTGTTTAAACTACTTTTATGTGGTAGATAGAGGGATTCATAGAGCTAGTGCAGAGATCAGTGATTTTCTAGATGCACAGAATGAACAGTTCTTTACTAGTTTATGATGTTCCATCTAAAAGTGCTATTGAATAAAATAGTAAAAGAAAAAGAAAAAACTTGCGTGCATTTCAAGGAAGCCTTATTTCTAGATTACACACACAGTTTGAAAGTCTGAAGAGATCTATCCCCCACACTCTTCCAGTAGAATGCTTACATTAAGAATGTGGACTATAAATAATAAAAAAGTAGATATTTAAGCAAACAAACTACTGTTTTTATCAAAGTTGAGTATAATATGCTGTAGACAAACTAAAGTAGTAGTATGAACATAGTATGAAGACCATATTGAATGATAATACTGAAGATACCTACAAAGATCTGACTCAAAGTGTGAGTACTAATTTGCTGTTAAAACCGAGAATGTACAGGCTAGTTTTCAAAATAAGCTGCTTAGTTTTTCATAAAATAAACAGATTACTTTAGAGTGTATATGAGAATTTTCAACTTGTGTCTAAGTCTGGTGAGTAACCAAACTTTTATTTTTCCAGTTTTTCACTTCTGGAGTGCTGGTTTTGATGGGTGGAGAACACCTAGATTTACTAACAAAGGTGTTTATAAACTGCATGGTCAAATCCACTGTTTTGTTCTTCTTTCTTAGCTTGAAATTGTCACAAAAACATTTTAAAACCATCCTTACCTGTTGACATTGACAGTAAGTAGTTGCAGTGCAGTGTGTTAGCAGTAAAGCTTTTACCTCTTCTGGTGTCCTAGGCACAACAGCTTTTTCTCAAGTTTGCTCCTTACCTGTCTCTCCTATCATTCCATTTCTGTGGCATTCGTAGTTTTGTTTTTTTAAAGCTGAAGAGCCATTTTGACACCTTGTTCTGTTCTCTGTTTTAATACAACTCGTAGATGGTTGCCAAGAATTTTCTGTCATACAAGAAATGTTTAGGTAGTCTAGTGTGGGGTTTTTTTTTTTTAACTCTTTATAGTCATTCTTGAGATATGTTGGAAATCACTCCAGAAGTAGAGTGATACATCTGTTCGTAGAATGCAAGTAATGCTGACCAGGGGATGAAATTGACTGGAAATATGTGTTTCTATGTAGTGTTCTAGAGGTAATTAACTATAAGACAGTAGGAAGGCTTTATTTGCCCTGGTTTTATTAAGAGATATCACCACCATTTTTGAAACTCCTTAAGGAGTTAGATGATTGTTCTCTTCCCTGCTGCCCAGGCTGTGTAAGTAGCAATGGTGACAAGTGAGTTTCTCAGCCTCTGCTAGGTAACTATTTTTGTGTATATATGGGTTTATGATACACAGTGTCTGTGCTTTTGACCCAGGGTTCTGGGTTAGTCAAAAACACATTAGTTGAATCTAGCATATGGTGGATTGTCTTGATTTTGACTATTGATAGAAGGTCAAGGAAAGATTCTGAGAGTTAAAAGAGTTTCTGAGAGCCAACCACTGTAAGCTATGGTTTACATTAATAAGTGTGATGTAATAAGAGTAGAGTTATAGAGCGAAATGATTGTTGCTGATTAGTTTGCTGAGGCTATATATGTTTAGGGTTTTTATTTAGTGCTAGCTGTAAGCTGGTCTCATGGATCTGGTGGAGGGCATCTTTCAGTTTACCTTCAAGAAGAATGTAAGTGCAGTAAGAATGTGAGTTTTCTTAGGCTGTACTGTGACATGCATCAGACACGTCTAAGTGGGGGACAATTGAGAAACTGTAAAGTATATACTTTTGATTCAAACATAATTTAACTTCCTTGGGTGTATCCATATTAAAGTAAGCAGTTTATCCTGAATAAAAGCACAGTTTAGCCTTGTAAAGGATTTTGTAAAATAAGTTCTGTAAATTATCATGGCTTATGGTTGGATTTGATGATTTTAAGGGTCTTTTCCAACACAAATGCTTGTATGGTTCTATGTAATTTTGTTCATTGTGCAGCACAACTTCAGTTTTTTTCTTTTTTTTCCCTGATCTTTTCTTTAACAGTGAATTTAGAATTGGTGTTGTTGGAAGAGTAGATATTCAGACTATGATATTTTCTAAATGCGTTAGAGTTTAGGAGAGACATGCTTTGTTCAGCTTGTGAAATTGTGGAGAGCTCTTTGTATGTGCAGCTATTTAAATTTTTAGCTATCAAAAAACCTGCTAGCTTATTGCTGTTCACACTCAATATCAGCACAAACCAAATATTAGCTTCTGTTCTGTATATAACTGCTATAACTAGATAACACCTTAATCTGGTTGTGGTGTAATTTGGTGTGTGCAGTATGTGGTAGAATTATAGTGACTGGGAATAATAAATATAAAATATCTGTTAAGAAGTTAACATTAAAGTTCCTTTTATCTTCTCTTTGCTTGCTTTGGACACAAGCTAGCCAGAATTCATTATCTTGAGCTCTGTAGTTGAGTCTTTTTGAAAAGAGAGTAAATAATGACCAATGTTCAGTGCTGGTAACTGTGGAATCTGGACTCCACTGTGCTTGAAGAATAAAAGTTCTGTTTATAAGTTACATGTCCCGTCTTCGTATGGTTGGTTTGCAGATGCACAAAAATCATCCGGAGAAGAAAAAAAACTTGGAAAATTGCAAACCTTCATTTCAACTATATCAGGAGTAGCTTTTATATTGTTTTAATGTTGAGATCCAATGCATGTGCCACTTGGCTAACGTGTGAAACTCAAGTTATGGAAATTTGGAACTTTGCAAGAGACTCATGATTGACACATTGCATCTCCAAGTAAGATGGTTTGAAAAGTATATAGATATATCCAGTTACTTCAGAATAATATTAGGGCTACTGTGAAAGTGGACAGCAGATTTAAAAGGAATTAGAGTTCATGGGCAATAGGATTCTTACGTGATATAAAATTATTAGACAGGGCTGTACTCTAACGTCCCTGACAATGTGAGATGTAGGCAGCAGAGATCGTTCAGGTTTGTGTGGTGGTGTTGAATAACATTTACAGCCACTCTAAGAGCTGAAATACTGGGATGGATGGGTTATTGGTCTCGCGAAGGAGAACATTTCTCACTCTCCCAATCTAAGTTCTTCTGGTAACTTTTCTCTTACTTGGGGAGCAGCAGAGTGTTGGCAAGTTCTCTTATGTGTGAAATAAGAATAGTGACAGCCAAATGAACTTGTAAGTGGAAGGAGAAAAACAAAAAGCCTTGTGAATAACCTGATACAATTTTGTGGAAAGTAGCAGTGAGTTCTTACCTTGGTGATAAGACTAAACTACTGAAGCATCTGTCTAATACTGACTATAAAGTACTTGGGCTCAACATCTTTGTACAAGCAAAAATACAGGGGAAAAAGTAATTAAAGAAGCAGTAACTTTATAAAAATTAGAAGTATTTTTTAAAAGAGGCTTGCCAAAAACGGCCCTTCAGAAAAAACAGGTGGAAGGGCTGAAGCTGTTGCAGGTGTCATGGAAATTTATGGACTCAGAATAAACGTGGATATATTTGTGACATATCAAAACAGACCTAGAGCTGTTAAGCAACCAAAATTGATATGCTTAAACTACATGACATATTTAGAAGGCTGTCTTCCTCTAAAAGTGATGTTCATATGTAGAAATTACAGCAACGGTCTTTAATTTTTTTAGTATGTAAAACCATAATAAAGCAGGCTTTGTAATGAAAAAGAATGAAATAAAACTTAGCATTGGATTAAAATGTTATTTTATAGGTATTTAAAATGAACTTGGAACAAGTGGAGTTAGGCTTCATATTTCTATCATTTTATAAAAGATCTGTGGAGCTGAGGTGAGAAATTGCTTGGTTTTTGAAGCTAGTACATGAGAGGAAACTATAACACAAACTGGAAGATATGGATAAATAAATGGGACAGAATCCACATATTGTTTGTAGATGAGTAGTGCTCGTTGGTCAGATGGCATGGACAGAATGATGCAATTGCTCTGGTGTAGTTAGACATGAAAGGTTAATACTAAGGTCTCACAAAAAACTATTGAAGAAATGTCAATGGTGAAGTTCATCATCAATAAATTTGTGGTTAAAATAAAACTTTCAACACAGGAGCACTTTTCAAAATAGAAGTGAGCCACCAAGGAAACTGTAATGGGATTTCTGCAATTACCTCACTAATTTATACTGTTTCCAGATTCTGAATGGTTTAAATAATGAGGGGACAAATTTTACTTCATAAAACCAAGTTGAGGTAAAGAATCTTCATACTCAAAGAATTATTTGATTTGATTGATAAAGTTGTGTAAAGTTATGCAGTCATGCACATGAAGGTGTGGCAGGAGAGAGCTAGTAAGTCAGGAAACTGAATTAAGGGTTTTTTGGTAAGATTTAGTGCAGTTGGAGCCTTCTAAGTCATGATAACAAAGTATTTTATTTTTTTCTTCTGGTATATATTAATTCTGCTTATATGTACAGATAAATAGGCAAGATCATAGGCTATGTTATGTTGCAATTTTGTGGCACGAGTTGTTGGCAATTTTCCTACAGTACTCTTATGCTTGACCTAGTAGTTCAATGTAAGTTGATGTGGCAACACTCCCTGCCTCCTCCAGCCTGTACAGAGGCTTAGTATTGTAACAGTACCTTCAAGGACAGAGATAATTTCTTTAGAGTTTAGCACACCCATCTACCTTTGGCTGGTTGATAGTGGACCTGTAAACTCCCTGCCAAGGATTTGAACTTTTCCAGCCTGACACAAAGTCAGCAGATAACATCTAATCATGAAACTCAGAAAGATTAATTTAAAGTCCAATTCACAGAATTGGAGAATGGTAGGAGTTGGAAGGGGCCTCTGGAGATCATTAAGTCCAACCCTGTGCTAAAGCAGGTTCACCTCAATCAGGTCACACAGGAACATGTCCAGGTGGGTTTTGAAAACCTCCAGGGAAGGAAACTCCACATGCTCCCTGGGCAGCCTGTGCCAGGGCTCCCTCACAGGAAAGAGTTCAAGTGGAATTGTAATGTTAAATTCCATTTGTTGTGAACAAAGACAAGCAAGCTGGTTCAAACTAACGTGGATGCTAGATACTAACTCTGTAGAGGACTATAGTCTTAGATGTAGACCTTTCTGATGCAAAGCTTTTGCTTATTAACCGTGTTAATGCTTGCAGCCCTAAAGTGAGGGTTACGTTTCAATTTGGTTGCACCAGGTGCTCCGCAAGATGTTTAGGTATAGATAGATGTGATGAGAAATATGTAATAGTGACTACTGTTCATGAGCCCTGTTCCCAGCTTGTTTTGGGGAACAAACTTGCAATTAAATACAATGGAACTTCAATGGAACAGAGGCTATTCTTGCTTTGTTGCAATCCAAACACATGGTTTGTTGGTAGGGTATCTGAAAAAAGTGAACAAAACTATACGATCTGCATGAAGAATTAAGTTTTCTTCTGGCTTTAGAGTTGCATCATTTATCCAATCTGAGAAGAACAGTGTAAGAGCTTTGGACTCTTAGCCTGGATGTTTTAAACGTTGACTGAATAGGTTTTGGTGCCTGTGGAAAGCTAAATACTTGAGAGTGTGTTTAAACCATGGAGTTAAAAACAATGGTTAGTTCTGTTTGAATTTGGTTTGAATCTAGCTCTTCATATCTTCAGTATTCTGCCTTAGAGAACAGAATCGTAAGGTTGGTCTCTGCAAATTTCCTTCTAGAAGAATTTTGCCCGAAGTTTTTAACATTTGATGATTATTGCTATTAAAATACAGTATTCTATGTGGAGTTCATTTCTGTGGCATCCTCAGCCAGGCAGATGGTGATCTTTGGTTACAGACCTTTCTTGTTTTGTGTGACTCAGTCATTTGTTGATTAGAATAATTATATTACTTTTACTTGTTACTTTTACTGTTCTCTTTTTTTTATAATGGTAGATGTTAAATATGTATATGTTCTTGTCAGAAATTCGTCAGAGGACCACAGCTCAAAGAAATGCTTCTGTGCCTCCACCTGCAACTTCTAAACAAGGCTCTCCAAAATCACTGGTTCCAGCATCTCCTAATCTCCAGAGAGACACAGCAGATTTGAGTGGACCCACAGAAAGAGCTATTGTGCCATCCTTGCAGTCAAATGTTTCACCAAGACGCCCTGGATCCCCTGCTACTTCAGTGCCTGGAATGGGTAAACAGAGCACTTAATGTTATTTACAGTTTATATTGTTTTCTCTGGTTACCAATAAAATAAGCCATTTTCAGACAGTATGGAAATGGCATTTCGTTTGGAAATAGCAGAGCAGTTATCTGATTAAGCAGGAGTTCCATATTCAATTAGCCATAACTCTTTACAGCTGGCACCTTTTGATGCTGAAGCCTATTGCCTGAGCTCATTTAACTGTTATGGCTTCTTTGTTTAAATGGCAATAAAACTTTGCAGGATTCTGTAGTCAACAATATAGCATACCTTTTTATGTTCTTAGTTTAGAAGAGCTCTATGCTTCTATAAATCAGATACAGAGGAGAACACTTTCAGAATACATTCATGTTTCTCACTAAACCCTGCTCATATTTTTTTTAACATGCATCTTGACACTTATTTAAATTTTTACTCTAGTAGGTATAGTCATGCAGCCTGTACTCATAGATTAAAGTGTAAAATACCAGATACACCAGAAAAGTTGTCTGTCTTGTAGCTGCAAGTCTTCTAAAACTGCATTGTTATAGTTGGTACCAGAGTCATGAGTCTTGCAACAGGATAAAATCTGGTAGAAATGAGTACTCCTTAAAACTTAGTTTCATATTCTGAAAATGTTTTTTTTCCTTTATTTCTGGCTTGGTGTTTGGAGGGGTGTGGACTTAATTAAATAGAATATCAACTAAATTTTGTAGTAGGGATAGGAAAATTTGAAAGTTTTGGGTAGGAGGTGGTGTTCTCATTCGCCTCATGGATGGTAAATCCGTGTATGGATTAGTGCCAGGCCTTTCATTTGTTGCACGGTGTTTGGCAAGTTGGATCACAAGGCAAGAAAGGAGATGAAATGCTGCCTTGCAAATAGAAGGGATGCAACTTGCCAAGAATCTTCTGAGTACCACTGTAATGTAGGGTGGTTCTTTGCTCTTTATACAGTGATCAAGAATATTTTGTTCTGTCCTGCTTTCTCGGTTTTTAATTCTAAGTTACTTGTAGTCTTAAAACTGCATGTCCTTGCTTGCTAACTTCCATGATACGATGGAAAAGTAGGATTAAATATAAGATAGTGGCTCTCAGTCTCTTAATGGAATGTCTTGGGCAGCTGTATAGTTTAGTGTAGCAGAAAAAAAGTCATGAAAAGTTGTGATCTCTCATCTGTCTGCAGAGTCTATTAAGCCCTTTTTTTGGTAATTGTTTACTTGTGTTATGAAACTGATAAACTTGATTTTCTCTCTGGAGTGAACTGTAAAGGCATGTTATTAGTAAAGTTTCGATTATCTTGAAGTACTGGAAATCATCTCTTTGAAGCAGAACATTGGTCATTTGGTTAGAAGCCATGTTTACTGAAACCTGCTTACTGAAGATACCTTAATGATTTCAAAATAATATGCTCCTTCAGGTTTAAGAAGCTAGCTATATAATAAAATAATATCAGCTATATAACAGTTTTATTCTTAAGAGAAGATTCAGGCACATGGAATAAACTGGAGGAAATTTCCGTCATCTTAACCATTTCTGTCTGCAGTAAAAAAAATAACTAATGTACTTGTTTGAAAGGATATTTGCCAAGCCTATTTAATATCGTTTTTGTGATAATACTTTATAGATGCACCTTTTTTCACTAATAACTAGCATTTTGAGCAAATGTGTTGTTGTGTTTCAAATAGCAATGGAACCCACTGTAGTTTTCAGTTAATGTGGAAGCCCTGATCTGTCAGGAGTTTCCCTAAACTTTCCAGATTCATAAAATCTCAGCCAAGTATCTGTACTGAAAAGTGTAAATTCAGTATCTGTAAGAGGAATATCATTACATCTAAGTTTATGCATGACTTTCAACAAATATGAATAGCCTTAATTATCTCTACTTTAGAGAAGATTAATAATTCATTTTCATGATGTTATATTTTTTTGAGGAGAATCAATTTAATGTGTGTTACCACAGAGTTCCCATATGTTTGAAAATTAATAACCAGCAGGTAGTTGAGAGTTTGCCAAGCTTGCAGAAATGACCAGTCTTTCTACAATGATTGCTTTGATGTTTATATTAATTACTGACGTCCGTAACAGTGTGAGAACTAGGATGGTTGGTTAGAGTTATAGTCAGGTAATTGAAGTTGTTCTTGTGCATGTTATGATGGTTCATTCTAGGTAACTTTATTTAATTTTTACTTTGTTTCCTGTCTTCTACAAACTCTTCGTATGTTGGCAATACTTGGGTCATATGAAAATTTGGTCTTTTGAATATAGATCTAAATACACATTTGAGTGTTAACCAGGTATTCACAAAATCATTGTAGAATTCAAATTTTATTGCTGATTTTATCAGTTCTCCAAAATTTTAACTTCACACCTATGTCAAATGTTGTCCACTCACTTTTTTTAATGGAAGTTTTAGAGTCTTTCGAGTTTTTGTGAAGCTTTAGGAAATTAATTATTGCCTGCACTCCTTTAAGACAGCTTCTTTAGAAAATATAAAATGAAGCATTAGGTTGTTGCACTGATACTGTTCTGCCTTGCTGCTGTGAGGGTTTTCTTAGCCTGAGTATTGTGATTGTTGACAGAATACAGAAATAACTTGGGAATGCATTCACTGATTGATATGATTTGAGTTCAGTTCTCTTGTTGGTAAAAATCAGAGTTACTTTAAAAACATGTTGAGCATGAAACTTTTTTGTACATATTGAAGTGTTGTGAATTGCAGTATTTTCTGATAAAATTTTATTGTACTTATAAATATTAGGACAGTTTATTTAGATCAGTTATCCAGTATTGATGAAGTGTTTTGAAGGCTATAACTGCAACTTTAACTGCAAGATTATTCTCATTCCACAAGTAGCACTTGGATTCCTGTGATGTTGCAGACCTTTGCAGTAGATGAGGGAGGTTAAGCTGTACATGGTATTCAGCTTGAGGTTTACCACAATATAGAACATTGTGCTGTATTACTCTTCTTCTTTTGTTACTTCAATCTGGTAATTTCTGGCAGTTACATTAAATGCTCTGTTTAAACTTAAAGCCCATCTCAAATCAACTTACCAAATAATGAGACTTGTGGTGTTGTCTTTGTGTATACTCTGCTTAAGAGATACATGTTACTTCTGTGTGTATGTTTAAGGAACAGTATCAGTTGTGGTGGAAGCGGTGACTCTGCATGTCATCCTGCTGGCTCCAGGACATTATGGGGAATGCTATGAAACATCTCTTCCCAAGAAATACTGGAAGCCTACAACAAATTGACGAGAATTGAAGGCTGAATCTGTGGTCACAGAAAAGCCTTTCTTTTAATCTGTGCCTTTTGTAGATCTGTGTTTAGCTACAAAGCGGAACTCTTCCCAGAGTAATCCTCGTGCCTTAAGAATTTTACTTCTACAAATCAAATATACTTAGTTCTTGAATGGCTTCAGAATACCATATGTTCATCTCAGTGCAAAATGTTCTAACGTTAGTGAATTTTTTTATGTCTAACCTTCCTCTAACTATCTTGAACTTGAGGAGGACTTTTTCATGAGTACAAGTAATTTTGTCATTGGGTTAAACTGAGTCTTATCTGTCAGGTTTTATTTTTTTTTTCTTCAAGGGGTTTGAAGCTGACCATTTTGCCCCAGTTTCAGAGTTCTGAAAAGACTGGTTCTTTTTCCTCAAACATTGTTTTTTGTGACTTTTGAATGTAATTCATAAAAGTCTTATGGAAATACATGTTACATCTTCCCCTCCCCCCTGGTTGTTACTTAATTATCTCTCAAGACTGTCTGGTATCTGTTTATTAAAAGTAGTATAACTGAATACCTCCTGTTCTTGTGTAAAATATATCTTGGCCAGGAGTGTTGCTGTGTGAAGAAATTCAGATACTTAGTTATTTGAATGGTAACATTTGAATGATTTAGACATTGTTTCAGACTCAGTTTCTTACCAAATTGCATTTTCTTCATTATGCCTAGCATCTTCTGTTTTAAGGCTGAAAAGGAAGGTAGGCATAAGAACTCAAAGCTACATAAATGGAAATTGCCAGCTTGCAGTGATCTTGTACAGTAGACCAGATGCTTTAAAACTTTGTGGAAAGTGAAGTTTGTTCCACTAGTCTACTTTAACTGCCGTATGTAAACAGAGGTGAAAAAGGTATTTGCTGTTACCTGTTCTTAATGGGCGTTTATTTTGGTAGTAGTTTGTCAAATACATGACATATGAAAAGAGTTATCTTAATCATGGGTCTTCTGACTTCTTAGACTAAGCATAAATTTGAAGGTATCCAACTTACCATTAAAAATGGAATTGCCAAAACGCCAAATGGCCAGATGGGTTTAATATGTCAGCTGAATGCACACTGAGGGCACGCTCATGCAGTGTACTAATTGCACAGAAATCAGTGGCAAATTCTTTGGTAACATCTTTTAGTCCTTCTACTGTTGTAATGGATCTTACTAGATTTATTGTTGTAAGCTGAAACGTTGAATATGCAGAGTTTAGAGTGTTTGAAGAAAACTCCAATAAGGAGTTTTTCTTTGCTTAAAAGCCTCTGTTTGTGAGTAGTAATTAAATACTATTGATGTCTTAAGTTCATTAGAAATTACAAACTTACATATCCAAGATGTAAAAGTGAAGTGATAAGATTATGAAAGAACAGAAGAGATACTTTCGATTACTGCTGGTTTAAAAATCTTTCAGCTTTCCTAGTAGACTAAGAAATATGTCCATGTACATAGTAAATAGGTACAATTATTTTATTACACTAGCATGCACAGTGAAATATTGTCTTGTATAGGTGAAAATAATATTGACATAGTTCATATCTTCCTAGGTCTTCATCCTCCAGGGCCTCCTTTAGCAAGACCTATTCTTCCTCGGGAAAGAGGAGTTGTGGATAGAGTTATTGAATATTTGGTTGGTGATGGTCCTCAGAACAGGTAAAATGTTGCTAAAGGAAATACCTAAACAGTTAAGAGACGGGAAACTTCTTAACTTTTTTATTTAAGGCAGATGTATCAAGGTTAAAAGAATTGATTGTTTTGTTTGGAATATTCATAATGAAATGGCCCTTTCTCAGTGTCAGTGCTTCACCTGAAATCTGTTTGTAAGAAAAATGGTAACATTTTGACAAAATTAACCTTGGGGCCACGTGATACAAAGAGAAAAATTTATACTCAAAGGACTGAATTGTATTTTGAACTAGAAGTCAAATATTTTATTACCTTAGTGCCTCAGCTTTATTACCAATATATATGTTTTCAGATTGCCTTCAGAACTGTCCAAACATATCAGAACTTCCATTATTAATTTGTTGTTTCGACTGCATTCTAATGAAATATAAACTCAATTTGGATGTTATTTTCTGACAACGGTGATATTTAAAATATGTTAAACTATGAAGTTTAAATTACAGCTATGAATATTTCCCTTTCTAAACCAACCTTAGAACTATTAGTTAATATACAGATTTAATTTGCTTCAAGGATTATTATTTCACCATAAGAAACACATTTTACTTTAGACATTTACTCTAGAAACATATCTCTCTTCAGTGTGTTATTACGTAAAGGTATGTAATTATATATTACTCATGTTTTCTAGGTATGCCCTTATATGTCAGCAATGCTTTTCTCACAATGGTATGGCTTTGAAGGAGGAGTTTGAATACATAGGTAAGAGCTAATCTGTGGTAGATTCTATTAGTTGGCTTATATTTCGAAGGTAGCATATATCATACTTCATTTTGGTTGTAGTTAAGTACTTAACTGACACTATGAAATGCCACTTTGTATGGGAACAGTTTTATGGTCACTTATTGCTTCGTGTTGTAAGATTCACTTCAAGACTGAGAGAAGTACTTTATTGCAACCTTCAGGCCAAGGATTTTGTGTGTGTAGAAAGCTATTCAGTAGAAATAAGCCTCCTCTGATACATCCCTGAGAATTGCTACTGGCTGTGAATAGTTCTCAGAAGGGTTTTATACTGAGAAACTATCTGACATTAAAGTACGCCTCTTACCAGAACTTAAACAAAATTTTGTATTGGCAAGAAGATCTTGGGGAAGTATCAGAAAAGGAGTGGAAACAAGCCCTAGGGGACTATATGTGAATGTATAACTGACAATAACTTAAGATAGATACAGCTCTTTATTGAACACAGATATTTTATTTGCCTTTCTACCACAAGTGTAAGCTTGATGCTTAAGAAGTGAGGGAATCTTCTATTTCGTTTTGATTTGCTTAATTTTATGAATAAATATATAACAGTTTTCCTATGGAATCAAAGATTAAGTAGTCTGTGTGTCAGCTTAAGTGAGTTCACAATTGAACTATGCAAGAAATTGACACTTCCCCCCCTTGTCTTGGGATGGGAAATACACATTTAACTATAATGTGGTGTCTGGTATTTTTCCAGAATAAAACTGCCTTTTCGTAATGAAGCACCACTGGAATACTCCTCAAAAAGCAGTGAGACACACCTTGCAGAATCCATAGCATCTCATTACTTAAAGAGTGAGGCAAGTGGCATCTTGTGGAAGAGGGAGTTAGAATTCATGGCCTGACTTAGTTCTTCTGTAGGAAAGACTAGAACAACACCATGTGGCAACATCTGGTGGTACTGCATTGCATTGCTTTGTTCATTGTGGACAAGTCTTTCACAGTGGTAGGCAGTACTTATACGTGCACCAGAGCTGAAAACAAACAGAAGCAAATATATACTGAAGTTAAAAATGGACCTATATGGAACAGCTTATGTAAATTTGATGGAGGTACTCTCAGGTACTGATAGTTATTTGTTTAATGATTTGATTTTAGTATTTCGGACAGTCAGAATACGTGGGGAATAAAAGTGAAATTAATTGGTGAGGCTACTTATTGGGTGTGCTTTTGTGTAGCATTTAGGTGTGCCTACTGCTTTTTCCTGAATCCTGCAAGAAAAACTAGACCTCAGGCTCCACGACTTCCAGACTTCAGTTTTGAAAAAAGGCAGTCTACAGAATTGCCATCTGAAGCTGAGCTGCTAGAACCTAGAGAGAGGAAACCTCAGAAGACAGAACAGTCAGAAGGTATGTACTAATCTAATCTCATGAAGTCTGCTCTTTTTTTAATGTCTAATGAAACTCCTCTATCATCTAGCTCTGTGTTTACATGAGTTTTTTATAAGAATAAGAACAGATGAAGAACTTGCACTTAAACAGGCTTCCTAGCGGGGGGTGGTCAATGCCCTAAGCATGTCTGTGTTTGAGAGGCATTTGGACAATTCCCTTAACATGCTTTAACTTTTGATCAGACCTGAGTTGACCAGGCAGTTGGACTAGATGATTGCTGTTGGTCCCTTCCAACTGAAAGTGTAGTCTATTTTATTTTTGTAGTGGGTGTGGTTTGTGTTTTAAAATTATTCTTGTCTCTACTTCTAGCTTAGTGATGCTATTGTCTTCTGTCCTGTACCCTGAAGCTTCTTCATATTAGGCAATATGTCTCATGCAAATGATGGCGTAACAAAAAGTTTCATTCTAACACTACTGATAAACAGAAAACAGCACTGTAAATTACAGTAATAGTTAAGAAGGGAATATGTCCTGAAGTGGTTAACTTTCACTGTGTTCACAAGGTCATTTGATTGAGGTGTGTTGGAATTTCTGCCTTTGTTCCTTTTGCTGTTTTCCTCAGGGCAGGAAAATCTAGTAAAACTGCCTTGTTTAATTTCAGGGAGTTCAAAGACAAATTGTCAATTTTAATTTAACGTAGTTCCTTTTGAGACATTTTATAGTGTGCAGATACAGTAGGCATCTGGTGTACAGCCAACAGGAAGATGCAGTGTTTGAAAGGACTCCAGAAATTATAATTTCAAACTAGAGAATCTCCAGTTAGATGTGCTGTTGAGTATTTGATGGGATTTTACATTAGTTTAAACAGAGATCATGAGTAGGGGAAAGCTATTGAATAGTGTACAGCCCTGAGATTCAGGCTGGAAACATGCAAACTATGGGGAAACTGTCAAGAATGTAACAGAAAGAATGTTTCTGTGTGATTGTCTTTTACGGGGAGTTCAAAATGATGTTGGTTGTTACTTTCTGGTGTGAGAAGGCTGCATGAGACTGGTAGGGAAGTGATATCAAAGTGTAGCCATCTCTTGAGTGTGGTGTGAGGCAAGTCCCATGTAGAGAAAACTGATGTTTTTTTTCCTGTACTTCATTAGAAGTACTGTTGCTGGTATGAAAGTAAGATTGAAATCAGATGCATGATGCTAAGATGATGCAATTGTCATCTTTACCCTCGACTGATCAAATCAGCTTTTCAGTGAGTGAAGGATAGGTTAGTAGCTTCTTGGCTTTTTTTAAGTTAGAAGATTCTTACAGAAAAGATATGCTTTGTTGTGGGGGTCTTCAAAACTGCTTATTTTCCTCTGTGAATCAGATGGAGAAGCCCATAAAGACAGATATTCAGCTCCCGGAGGTATGTGCCTCTAGGGCTTCTGAGTATTATCCATAACTAGAGGTTCTGAGGGGTTTTGGGAGAGGCTAATTAAGCCAGTATTATCATTGAAGGAAATGTTTATCAAACTACGCCTTTAATGGGTCTGAGCTGCCGAGTCAGTTTATAGATGTTGTAAAAAAAATGTAAAACCTTAAGAATTAGTGTGAGATTTTCATTAGGTGCTTGAGGTGTAAGAGAGAAAATTCTGCAAAATAAATTCTTTGAAAGCAGAATTTTATCAAGTACTTCAGGATAAAATATAAGATGTTTTGTTGTGGTAATTATGATTTTTACCAGTTTACCTTTAACACTGAAAACTACTTGTGTTTTTTTAGTGTGGTCTTGTATTAATGTGCTACTTTATTTAAAAACAGCAACAAAGAAAACCACTGTGGGGATCATTCTCTAGTTCCCTTTTCCTGCTACGAAGTCTTTGGTGAGATTTTTCACAAGAGGAGTAAGAAACAAGTAACTGGTATACTGATTTTTGGGTTTATCTAGCTTAAATATTTGATCTTTTTTGAAAATTTAATCTCCAAGATGTTAAGCCATTCTGTTTTGATAATTAGGAAGCTGCCAGCAATAGCGTTAATATTTTATATAACTAGTATCTGCAAAAATGTGGATGCAGAAGAGCAGTGCCACCCTATCAGTTTGTCACTGTGCATTAACTGCCTGCTACTTGCAACAACATAATCTCTTATGAATGAGAAAAATATCACTTTCAGTAAATCACTTTTTCCATTACAACCCTAATTTGAAACATAACTGCTTACAGGCAGTTGGGCCTTATTAATAAATGAACGTGTTCCTTGATTGTAAGTTTAATGTATGAAGTTATCATTGAAGTATAGCTCTGGGGAAGATTTTTGTTGACTATAGTAATATAGCTTCTGTTGTTGTAGCAAGAATAGAGAATATCTTCACTTACAGATGTAGACGAACATTAACATTAAGAAACCAACTTCACCACAGTGTTGACAACACATGGAAATCCAACTCTTATCTGTAACTTTTAAGCCATACCTGTAAAGCCTGAAGAAACTGCAAGCTAATAGGATGCAGAAGTGCTATAGGTTTTTTTTTTACCAGTCAGCTATTTCTACTAATGAGTAAAGCATGAAGCCAAAACTCTCTTCAGTGGTGTGCTCTTGCGGTGGCAACCATGTTACATGCAACTCCTGCGGATAGGAGATCTGAAGAATCATTATCGGAAGTGCCATTGACACTGAACCTTGGTGTGGTTTTTTTTTTAATCCTCTGGAAACAGAGTCATTAGGTGTCAATCTGATGCAGCATAAATGCTGTTTCCCTGTTCCGCAGAGTAACTTAGATGTAGAATGAAGCAATATACTTTGTTCTTTTGCTGCCTTTTCTTAAATGTCTCAGTCTTGAATTCTTGAATTCATCAAAGGTTAGTCTGTTCTCTTAAAAGTATTAACGTTTAGGTTGTATTGAAAAAGCTGACAGAGAGCACAGTACTGATGGAGCCAGCAGAAGTGCTCACCAGACTGCTTTCTATCATTTACCAGTGGTTCTGGCTCACTGGGTAGGTCCCAGTGGTCTGGAGGATGGCAGATATTGACATCTTTCTACAAGAATGGCTGGAAGGAAGATGAGGGGGAACCACAGGCCTGCCAGCCTGACCTCAGCGCCAGGGTAGGTTATAGAGCAGATCATCCTAAGTGCCATCATGAGGCACATAACAGCATGACCGGGGATTCAGGCCCAGTCAGCATGGCTTTATGAAAGGCGGGTCCTGCTTGACTAAACTGATCTTCTGTGATGAGATGACCTGCTTAGAAGAGGCAAAGGTTGTGGATGTTGTTTACCTGGACTTTAGTAAAACCTTCAACGTGGTCTCCCACAGCATCCTCCTGGAGACACTGGCTGCCCATGGCTTGGATATATATACTCTGCGATGGATGGAAAACTGTAGGGATGGCTGAGTCCAGAGCGTGGTGGGGAATGGACTGAAATCCAGTTGGCATCTGGTCACCGGTGGCGTTCCCTAGGGCTCAGTGTCGGGGCCTGTTGTGTTTAACATGTTTGTCAATGATTTGGATGAGAAGATCAAGTGCACCCTCAGTAAGTTTGCAGGTTTTGTCAGCAGGAGTAGGGAGATGATAATTTCCTTGTACTGAACTTTGGTGAGATTGCACCTTGAATACCGTGTCCAGTTTTGGGCACCTCTCTACAAGAAGGACATTGAGGTGCTGGAGAGGATCCAGAGGTGGGCTACCAGGCTAGTAAAGGATTTGGAGCATGTCTCGTGAGGAATGGCTGAGGCATCTGGGGCTGTTTAGCCTGGAGAAAAGAAGGTTCAGGGGAGACCTTATTGCTCTCTACAACTACCTTAAAGGAAGTTGTAGCGAGATGGGGGTTGATCTCCCCAGTAACAAGCAATAGAACAGGAGGAAACAACCTCTAGTTGCACCAGGGGAGGTTCAGGCTGGATATGAGGAGGAATTTCTTTACTGAAGGGGTTGTCAAGCATTGGAATGGACTGCCCAGAGAGGTGGTAGAGTCACCATCCCTTAAAGGTGTTTAGGAGATGGTTGGATGTTTCATTTAGGGAAATGGTCTAGTGGTTGATAGGGCTGGGACAAAGGCTGGACTGGATCTTAAAAAGGTCTCTTCTAGCTGAAATGATTCTATGATTACATGAAGCTGCGGGGATACATAGATCTACTGGAGTGCAAGAAGGGTCTTCAGAGAGACATGACCAGGCTGGAGCAATGGACTGAGGCTAACTGTATGAGGTTCAATAAGGCCAAGTACTGGGTCCTGCACTTGGGCCACAACAACGCTATGCAGTGCTACAGGCTTGGGGATGTAGGACTGGAAAGCTGCCTGGAGGAAAAGGGCCTGAGGATGTTGATCAACAGCCAGCTGAATATGAGCCAGCAGTGTGCCTAGGTGGCCAAGAAGGCCAACAGCATTTTGGCTCGTGTCAGAAGTTGTGTCCAGCAGGACCAGGGAAGTGATTAAACTCTCCTGTACTCGGTGCTGGTGAGGCTGCATGTTAAGTGCTTTGATCAGTTTTGGGCCCCTCAGTACAAGAAGCACAAGAAGGTGCTGGAGCGTGTCCAAGAGGTGGGCAACAAAGTTGGTGAAGGGTCTGGAGACCAAGTCTTATGAGGATCGCTGAGGGAGCTGGGGATATTTAGCCTGGAGAAGAGGAGGCTCAGTGGAGACCTTATTCTCTACAAGTACTTGAAAGAAGGTTATAGCGAGGTGCAGGTTGGTCTCTTCTCCCAAGTAACAGGACAAGAAGAAATGGTGTCAGGTTGTGCCAGGGGAGGTTTAGATTGAAGATTAGCAAGAAATTTTTCACTAAGAAGGTTGTTAAACAGTGGAATGGGCTGCCCAGAGAGGTGGTGGAATCACCATTCCTGGAGATATTTAGATGTGTAGATGAAATGCTTAATGACATGGTTTAGTGATGGGCTTGGCAGTGTGAGGTTAGTGGTTAGACTTGATCTTTAAGCTTTTTTTTCCAACCAAAATGATTCTGTGATTCTGTCCTTTTAATTAATTTTGCCTTGCCTGTATTTTTTTTATTATGCTATGTTCTTGATTTAAATTTTGCATTTAGCAATGTTTTGAAGGTTGAAACAAAATTTGACTGTTCTAGCATTTTGTGGTGGATATGTGGTGCTGATATTCAGAGTCCTTCATTAAATGCCTTTGAACTTCAGCATTCATCATGATGGTCAACACTTTATGCAGAGATCTTTCTGTGTCTTCTCCAGATTTTTGATATTCCCTGGCCATTTGGCTTTGTCAGTCTTAAGGATTCTTGGAATACAGCAACTGCTGGTGTGTTTGAAAGGACTTCCATTTGAAAAGCAGTTACAGAAACTTGGTTGGTTTGTTCAACAGAAGAGTTCACAGTAATACTCTCCTCTAGAAATAATGCTGTTTCAAGTGTCTGCTTACTACAAAAAGTAGAACTTGACTTTGAGCAAGTGTTATAAGTGCAACACAAACTGTATCTAGAAATAAAACTGGTTGAGGACAAAGGACTAAGAAATAAGATTGAGTATTTGTTCTGGTCAGAATGATCTGAGTTTAGGTTTTAGATTGGTGCTTGTGCATTGTATGTGGTTGGTTGGTTTGTTCTTTTTTTAACTGGAATGGAGACTTTCTGTGTCAGAGTTTTGACTCGCCTTTTTACTAGATAAGTTGATAGGACAGCATGAGCCTGCTATATTTTTTGTGCCATTGTTTCTTTTCGGAGATGAGAGTTTCTACCTGGTGTACTTTCTTCAGTTCAGCTGATATGGTTAGAATTCAATGATTTCTCAAGCAGATATGAGTCATCTCGCCTTGAGTTTGATGACGTCTAAACTAGTTCTTTTGTTTTAAAAATGTGATGTTTCTAGTCTACCACAGTTCAATTTTGCTGAAACATAGCTTGTTTTTTTGGTAGGACATAAAGAGTACAGAGATGCCATTGTCAGGCTTCATTTTCAAAGGCATCAAAGTTAGCTGTCTGATGTCAAAGACATGAACACAGACTACTGAACCATGTGGTTGGTCCTTAAAGGTCACTGTGCGAGTCTATCCTAATGGGATGCTACAGTAGTGAAGAAAGCTTGTACCTAAGGTCTTGAAAGTGGTATGGAAGTCTAATGTCCTTCAGATGTTCAGATGTTTTGAATTGTTGTTCAGGTTGTGTTTTCTACACCAAGTACAAGTAGTATAATTATTTTACACCATTTTTTGAATTCCTGCATAACTAACATACATTTTCTACCTCATAGTGATGCAGCTCTGTGATTTCACTGGTTATGCAGTGAAATACTCTGCAACAAGAAGAGATGTGGATGACTACTTACAATGTGAAGTACATATACTTTTAAAGTATATTAACAATATGCTTAATATTAAATATTATATTAATATATTTAATATTAATATGGAATACGACATGTTTTGATATTAAGTTAAATACATTAATAATACTCCTCTATTAAGCAGGAGTGTTGGTGAGGGGGAAAAAAAGGAACTGCTGTAGCCAAGAGTAGTTCTTTTTAAAGTAGCATTGATAGAACTCTTAAATTTGCCTCAGCGTAGGGCTGTTTGCTGTTGAGATTGTGTATGTGTAGCTACATTCCTCAGTTAAATCATGGATTATTAATCGTCAAAGACACTGATTTTCTTTTGCTGTCTCTAAGTTCCCTGTCAGGACTTTCTGTTTTAGCTGCTGCTCTTACAACAATGTAACTCATGCAGTATTGAGATTGTTGATTATAGGCAAGCTTACCGTTAATTGGTGTATTTAGAATAGAATTGCTGTTACATGTCTAATGCAGGTTTATTGTGTTTATAGTCGGAGTTAGTAGCACCACTTACTGGGGTGGCCCTGAATTCTCATTGTGAGGAACTAATGAGTAGGTCCTTTCAACTTTGTCAGACGTAACTATTAGACCAACTTTTTCCCTGTTAAGTTGGTTTGTTTTAACTGTATGTTTTGCAGAGTTTCAAGAGTTTCACCAAGTTTTATCAAGAACAAGGTGAAGGGAAAAGTCATATGATACCTGATTTTTTTTTTTTTCTTAGAGAAGCAGTGTCTCCATACTTTAAAGTAAAAGTGAAAGCAGCATCCTTCTCCTGTTCTTTTGAATATAGATAGAACGTGCACTTAGGCAAGTTTTCTCCTTTCCATTAGAAGCTTCTGCTTGCTTCTACTGGTGGCTGATTGTCTGTGGGGCTGTCTTTAAACATGATGTAGACACTTGGCATCCTCCTGATCAGACTAAATGAATAGTCTCTTTACCTTGATCACACTGAGAAGGAGTAATTTCTACAGAGTGCTGAGCATTATTCATTTGAGGGCTACAGGACTGAAACTCTACACAAGTAATGTTTGAGCTGTGCTACCAATGAGTTGAGAGGGTGTGGAGTTGTCTCTTCCTCACATCATATGCTTTGACATAAGCCTGCACGGCAGCAGTAAAGCAGGAATGTAACTCAACTGTGGAGGGACTGTAGCAGGAAAACGCACAAACTTATTCATAGAATTTGAAGCTGAAGACAAAGAAAACTGGCAGTTGGGAGATTGAGCACAGACTGAGGTGCGATCAAGAAGGAAACCGAAGAGCAGGAAGAGAGAGTGGGGTAATCTGAAAAGAAACTAGGAAAATTAATTTGCTTGGACAGAAATAGGAGTATTGACCATCTGACAGATGACTCTGGAGAAAATTTGGAACAAGAAGCCAGGGCAAATGTTGAGCAGCCTTTGATTGAGAAAGCGGGAAAGGAAGCAGAATCAGGAGGTCAGTTGACTGCATCTTATTAAGATGAAAGGTCAAGTCAGAGAAAGAAGTGGAGAAGCTGGGCTGCACTGAGCAGTCTGAAGTGTACCCTGGAACTAGCTAGATGAAGAGAAAGGTATTGAACACGGAACTCTGTGTGAGGAGCCTAGAATTCTTGTCAACAGATGGCAGTTGTACCAGGTCTACTGGGCTGGAATGTGCAGCAGCTATGCTTGTCAGGTGTGACCTGAAAACCCAGAGCAGTGGTTCTAGAACTTTCAGCCCTGCTTGAATTTGATGAATACCAGACTAAAGCTGGTATTGACGCCCAACATGCTTTGATAAATATGAAATTAAAAACCTTTGATAAAGTTAATGTTTTTGAGCTGTAACTTTACATCTTTTCTGCAGACTGTTTTCCTTTGTAGTATGCATTAGTGCTGTATAATATTGACTACTACTAGTCAATAAACAAACTGCCTCTCGTATCATTCTACAGTACCTTAGTGTCTAGTGCAACGCTTAGTGTTCAGTTTTTAAATGTTTATGCTTACTTCAAAACGTGACTGTCTCTTATTTCTCATATGCTACTGAAATCCTATTTTGAAGCTAGAATGTACTTCTTCAGAAATAATACTTAAGATAAATATTTTTGACCAATGTTCAAAATAATGCCTGTTATCAAAGAAACTCTAATCTCAGATTGAGAGTAAAGATACTCTATGTGTATCCTTCCTGCACTTCCTGTGGGAAGATTGTGAATACACATTACTTTTCACTGGCTGTTTTGAGATGTTGAGAACTAGATTATTATAATTTGTGTTCTTCTCATTATCTATCTCCTTATGTTTAAAGTAGTTTCCACCAAATAGAATGTTTAGTTTCCATGTACGATTTGAACTCCTATAGAAAATTCTGTACAGTTGGTAAAACTTCAAGCAAAAAGAAGCTGAATTGCTGTCACGTCTTATTTGTGACAGTCTCTCGTGTTAATGAGCAAGTTAAGGAAGATTCTGTTGAGAGTGAGCTTATGCAAAAAATCACACTATTTTCACAGTGGGATCTGAATTTTCTTCCACAGTATTTTTTTTTTCTTAAACTTTGTGTTTTACCTCTTGTTAGAAAAAGAATTTTTAAGTAATTGAGAACTTCATGCAGTTGAAACCTGTGTGTGATTGCAAAATGTTGTTTCATTTGCTTTTTAAGAGTATGATCTACCTCTTCATTCTGGAAATAGTTATTTCATAATTTTTTCTTTTCACAGAGTCTGAAGAAGACACAGCCCAGATTGTTGAGACAAACGAGATGGATGATAAAGCACCAAGTCCTGAGCAGCTAAATGATAAGCCAGCTGAAGAAGTTGAAAAAGAAGAAAACATTTCAACAACTGAAGACTCTATTTCACAGTCTATTTCAGCCGCACAAAGTGAAGAATCTTTAATGAAAACAGAATAAAGTACTTCAAGTGCCTTCTGTAGCTAGTTCTTAGCTTTGTTCATGCCTGTTGTTACTATTCAGGTGAGCTTTTTTAAATGGTACAACTTAAAAATCTCGCTTGAGCTTAAACTGCCTCAACTGCCACAGTATGTCAAAGCTATGTATAGAAGTGTGTATTGTGAGTTAAGCATGTGTCTTTAAGTTAACACACAGAATGTGTAGTTGGTTGAAGTCTAACAGTTGTAGCCATTGTTCAGTTTGCATATTTAAAAACTTAAAAGTATAAACTTTGCTAAGTGTGACCTATAATTTGACATAGAACAATTACTGTCAGAAGCTGACCTAGTAAGTTTGGTCTAGCGAATTTAAGATACTTTTTAATGCTTCCCTATTAAAATGAATTGAGTACATTTTAAATACACAGATGTTTACAAGTTAAAATGTCATCTGACATTTGACTTTAGCATATGGAAGTGTCATTGCAGTGGTGTTAATGTTATTGTCTAACTTTTTGGCAAAATCCAGTTAAATGGCACTCGGATGACATCTCCTTTGGTATTTGCATTACAGATGAACCAGAGGCATGTACATACAAGACTGTTTTGTGTTTACATAAAATATAGAAAGTCTCTGCACTTGATTGTACTTGAATACAAAGCACTATTTATACCTGTACAATAATGGCAAGATATAAGTGAATTTTGTGCCTTTGTGTGTTTTGTTAAAGGAAAATAAAGACATCTAGCAGCAATATTTGCTTTGTGATTTCTAAAACTGAAGAAAATTTCTGTTCTGCTACATTCAGCTAGTCCACAGTTACTTTATTCAGAAGGAATATTGCACCTTAAAAGGAATATGCCTTATATATAGCTGAGGTGGCTTTGATAAAATAGAAATAGATCCCTGATCAATAGGGGAGGTGAATATGCATTTGCCAAAAGACTTTCCTAATTGTCTCAAGTCTGTTTATACTATTTAGTAAAATTACAATGAATGTTTGCTGCTGGATTAACTGAAACTGTAGTTTTTTTTTTATTGTATGACTTTTCAAGCCAAGGATAATTGCTATACGTTTCTTGGTAAATATAACGTTTGGGAGCCTGGATTGGAATTTTTCTGGTGCCTACAAGTGAGGTACATAAATCAATCAGATATTTCAGAAATAAATGCTGACCATGTGTAACTTGGTTGATTTAGTAGTATTTCTCATGAAAGTTTTAACATTTGTGATATTTTCTGTGTACCTCACTAGATGGAGGGAAGGAGAGATTTCAAAAACATTTTTTAAAATCCATTATCTTGTTCCCAAGGTGAACTGGTTTTACAGTGTAAAGGCAGCAAAAACCTAAATTTCAGCTCAAAAGCCCTCTACAAGAAAATCATGGTTCTAAATGTGACCTTAATGTCCATATCTTTTTATGTGACATCTGCCTTAATAGACAGAATGTAGGCGTGTGATTCAAGGAGTTACTTGTTGGTGTTTGGCTGTATTTATATAAACAATTAGTAAATATATTTTGTACGTGGCTATGTTAGTTGGGACTACAAAGAAAACAGTCCCCTTTCTAAACCTGTCTTATGATATGATATGAGAAAAGCACAGGGTACAAAGTGACAGAGGAATACATTCTTTGGTATTCTAAGAGAATTATTTTATGTTCCGAGATTTCTTTCAAATGGAAATAATTTTGCCTGAAAGGTGACAAAGCTTACTCATTATTTTGCAAGCCTTTCAGATGTTAATCTCTACATTGCATTTTGTACGTCACTAATTTATCTGTTTAACTTACCTGTTTTCATAGAAAAAAGAAATCATTATTCGGTTTTGCTCAATTACCAAAGTAAAATTTGACATTGTGTTTTCTCATATGGGATATGAATGTGCGAATTGCTGTCACTTCTTAAGTTAAGTTTACTTCAGGCCTATGAATCCTTTAAAAAAATTGTATCTTAAGTGTCAGGTTTTTTGTAGAGCAATTTGAGGTCTTTCCCATGACAAGAAACCACTGAGCTGTAATGTATGAGGTATCTATTGAATTGATGGAGAAAAGAATCTATTGGTATTAGGCTTATGAATTAAATTTTTTTAACGAGCCTGAAAGATGTCTATTTCCAGATGCCCTACTTTTGTCTAGGAAACTGATGTGTCTTAGGTTGTTTGGAATCTGAATTTTTTTGACAGAGCTCAGTATCTTGTATGGGGCATGATATTATGTGTCTCAACATTCTTAAATGTGACATTAGCGACTTGTCACAGGAATGATTGATACTTTCTGCTTAATGTCACTGAAGGATCAAGTAGAGACAGTCAACCTGATGTGAAAACAAATATTTCTTAAAATGTGAAAACCTAGCTTTATGAGACCCAAGACTACCTAGAATTTTTGAGGAGAATTAAATGATTTTTAAGCACATGATAGTTTTCCTGAAAGACTTTTGAATTAAAAAGAGCGTCTAAGCAGGCATTCCCATGAATTGCTTCAGAAGGCTAGAAAAACGTATTAAGGATGTCCTAGTATTTTGGTAGAGAGAGACTATTTTTGACTTTCTCGTTTTTCAGGGTAAATGAGGGTAGAGGGTTAATTAATCTGTAAGTGCATTCAGGCTTAGGGAGATTCATATGATAGTAATAGACTCTAGGCTTTCTTCAATTTACAGTAAGCATTCACATGTTACTCCTGCCAAGCATACGTGCCCCAGTCTCTGTAAATGTGAGAAGAGGATTCTGTTTCTGCAGCAGTTGCTTCTTGGCTTCTCTCTACTGCAAGTGTGGCAATAGTAAAAGATGCCTGTCCAACAGACATCGGATTGAAATTCAAAAATATCTACCGGTGAGCAGCAGTTGCTACATTTAGGCATGTCTTTGCAGCACCAAAAAACTTAGAAGTAGGAGGATGTGGAACAAAAAGGTGCAGCAGTTGTCAGTGATATTTAATCCAGTTGCAGACTGATTCTGAAAGCTGAGAAGTAGAGGGTAAAATATTGCAAATGCTATGATTCTGTGTTTTGTTGTCTTCTAGTATGTACTTTAAAGGCCTTATCCTTTGAAAATCTCACTCCTGAGAGATGTTATAGGACCCCCTTCCTGTGGCCTGGCTAAAAAGCATGATAGAGTAGGGTAGTAAAATAATACTTGTCAAGCCTATTGGTGCAATGTTTTTATTGCTTATGAAATATCGTGAGTAATTGCAAAGATCTCCTTTTATTCAAATGTAGTTTATATGTTAGAGAGGAATCATCTGGGCTGTGTAAAATCTGCCACAAAAGACAAATGAGTGTTCTAGTTCAAAATAAATTGAAATGAGTCAGTTGGACAAATTTAAGTTTTACTAAGAAGCCTACAGAGTTGAGAAATGAGAGAATGTTACTTCAAATTCTAATACTTATTCTGAAGAACACAATTGATTACCCTTACACACTTTGACAGAAATAGATCATTTAGTGGGGTCATGATATGAAGATGGCTGAAAGCTGTTCAGCCTACATGCAGGAAAAGCAGAAGCTCACAAGGAAAGGCAAATGAAGACAATGCAGAAGCTGACAATTAATGGACCATTCTAAAGATTATCAAAAGCATGTAACTAGGGATGTGTATGGTTGCCTTGAAGTTAAGCACAAGTAGAAGTCAATGGAACAATTTAAATGAAACAGATAGGGGAGGGTGGAGGGGGGAGAGTGATTTCTGTGTGTCAGAATAAGACCTTTATCAGGAGATAAAAAGCTTGAAGGTATTTTTCAGAAAATGTGGCAGAGTTTGGCTACTACTACATGGCTTTACATACCCCAAGTTTCTAATAATATTTTTATGTCAGAATTTATAAGGATGCAATTGACAATGAATTGTATCAGAGAAACTTGTTAACTTTTTAGAATTAATTACAGAACAAGTGGATTACAGTAACTTGCTAGAGTAAGACTGTCTAGCTATTACTAGAGGTGATGATAGCAAAGTTGCTCTTACCCTTTTTCATTTAATCATAAAAGCTTAGAAATTCTGTTCTAAGATTAGTGAAACTGTGGCAGTAATTAATTTTGATAACCTTACGAACTTTCAGAGGCTAGGAGAAACACTTTTCCTTCCCAAGTGCATGGTTCTGAACTTCATAGTATTTGTGCACTTGTGTTGGTTTTACTAGGTCTTGCATAGTGACAAAGACTGTCCATGGGGTGAGGAGTGGTCCCTCTGTGAATGTTTTGCTAGAATGACAACTTTGAAGATTCATTTTGCATCTTTTTTTGGCAAATAAATCATTTGACCAGTTCAATGAGTAGTGTCAAGCAAAACCTTTAGGCCTTCATTTCCTTCTGTGTTTTGCATGTTGTTTTTTTGCTGAATATCTCTAAGATGTTCTTGCCTGTCCAGTCACATGGTTAATAGTTAGTGCCTCAGATTTCAGCATCTCATGTCTCAGTTACTTCCTTGAATTGATAAATACAGACCTCTCCAGATTTCTGGTGTAGTAAGCCTCTGAGGTTGCACATAGGTATTTGTAGTGTGCAGGAGATACATCCCTAATACAAACTAATTTTAAAAAAGACTAGAAATAACCTCAAGTGCATAAACACTAGAAGGAAATTAAGTTTTCCACGGATAAATTCCAAACTGGAAGTTTGAATGTTCCTGATAATTTTGACAAATAGCCTTGCAGGACGCATTAGGTTTAAAAGGTAGTTTGAGAACAAGAGTGCAAGCAGAGGTTTCTCTGAAACCAGAGGATTCTTTGTAATGGTGTGCACTGTTTTTTGTTTCACTTAAGAATGTATTTGTGTGGTAGTTCATGGAAGAGATTTTTGGCTATTGTTAGGAAGTTTTGATTCACTGAAAGTGTTTGTGAAAATGGCAGTGCTCTTCCAGCCTGTGGTCTTTAGATGGAGTTCACAGGTGTGAAATTTGTAGAGGGTGTTGAAGGTAAGGAATTACAACTAACTTTCCTACTGCTGAAGTTCTAGGGGAGTGATTGGCGTGGGACCCTTGGCTTCCAGGTCTTGGTTTGTAGTAATCCGCCAAAGCTTCTCTCAGAGAAAAAAGTGTGAAGTTTGATCAAAGTGTGCCATACTTGAGATTGTATCAGGTAGTATGAGATTGTGTGCTTTGTGCTCTGGGTTCTGGCTCTTTGGAGAAAAAGAATGGCATCCTTGAGTACATGGAAATCTCTTACCACTTGGTCTTTACTAGGGGCTTGTTTATACAACAGAGTAAGTTATGGTAGTGTTTAACAATAAGAACTGCTACCTCCTGGCATTTAAAATAAATAAAATTGAGCTGTCCCTCATGATTATGAGTCTCTAGGAATTTGACTTCTCGTCACCATTGCTTTTGATTTGTGAACCTCTCTGGGGTCATGTCAGGTCACATTCAGTCTTTTCTCTGCAAGAGTAAGACCTGGAGAGGTGTATGATGGGCAGGATGAGAGAAGAGTTTTAAAATGAAATGTATTGATTATACAATAATTTACTCCCAAACCATGGGGTTTTGAGATTAAAGCAGACACTTCTAGGATTCTTGATAGATTATCTGAACTTGGCAACAGCGCAAAATCTAAAGTACTGAATCATAATTGTTTCCAGGTTGCATAAAATCAATTTGGTAATGACTTAAGTTTTGCAAAGATGGTTGGTTACTGGCTGATTCTTGTAATACTAGTTACTTCTGACTGTAGTCACTCTGGGAATAAATCTGCTTCAGGACTGCCTCTATCTGGCATTATACTGCTAGGATTCTCAGGAAACAATTGCTAATGTTTTTCAGGAGGGCTTCATAAGCCTTTGCCACTGTGAAATCATGTATTCCCCTTTTATTGTGTGACAAAAATAATTTACAAAAGGGAGATTGCAACTGCTAGAGAGAAATACATGCAGCAAAATCTTGAAATAATCAGATATAGGAGAAAACAAGGGGTGCAGATACTGGAGACCCGGCAATTTTGGGTGTTCAATTTGTAAATTCAAATTCATCTCTAAATTTGTAACTTATATTGAAATAATAATTCTTTCTCTCTTTCTCTCTCCACTTTGCTGCCTAAATGAAAATAGAGATGCTGGATTTGTAGAAAACTCAAGCAACAAAGACCTTCCAGTTCTCCTGAAATGGTCTGCCCTCTAATTCCTTGCATCGCTTCAAGGAGTTCTGCTCAGCTGCCGAAACTTAATTTTGACTTGTTCAGCACACAAAGAAAAATGTTTTATAAAAACACCAAGAAAATGCATTTTTGAGAAAACTATTTTAAGTGACATTTTAGAAGAAATGTGAAAGTTGATATTTCTTAAGGAATGTTTCAACTTGTATTTTTTGTATACTGAGAATTTATTTAAGCAGGAGATCCGGTATATTTATAGCTTAAGTTCTTGTTGTTATAATAGCCTTATTGCTGCATTAGTAAAGTGTATGTGTGTTTATGTACTATAAATAGTATCTTTATCAGAAGTATCATTTTAGTGCTAGCTGTGGCCTTGACCAGTAGTTACATCACCTGCACTTGAAACTCCATTAAAATCAATGGCAAAGATGTGAATTAGTGTGAATTCTTAGGGCCTAATAGACTTCCTGAAATGTCTGTCTTAGGTTTTTTTCTTGTAGTAGAGAAAATATTTAAACTTGTGCTCTCCTTTCAAAATACAGTAGTATGAAATTAAATGGTATGGCTTGTTGTTTGACTGTATGCTGCATCTGCTGTATGTATCTTCTTGAGGAAATGCTTGATTCTAAAAAAGCTATTGAATATTCATCTGATCTGGATTATGATGATGGCTGGGATAAGTCAGGTTGCTCTTTGCATAGTAGTGACTTATGGTTTTAAGGTAGTAATTCCAGCGTTTAGTAGTTTATTCTGTGCTGGCTTTATGCAATCAACTTGGATTCGATAGTTTTTTTTTTAAAAAAATATTTGAAGAACCCCATATGTTACCCAAACAAGGATGAGGATACTCCAACTTTTTCAGTGCAACCCTCACTCACAAGTTGGACTGGCATGTGGAGGAAAAGAAAGTTGTTCAAGGTTGAGTAGCTTCTGATAAGACCCATTTATCTGTGCTACATCCAATTGTGAGAATTCCTGGCTCATGGTATTAACAGCCAGCTACCCATCCTCAAAGGTCAGGCTGGCATACAACTGCAAAATTTTGTGTGTGCAGTGAAGTAGAGCCATGGAAAAACCTGTCTTGACTCAGTAGAAAAATTGTGTGGCAACTTCAGAGGGGACTGTGGAGTTGTGAAGATTCTGATTGTGGCCTGTGATTTTGTAGACACATACATTTCAGGGTGGGTATTACAGGTTTTATTGTATCTGAATGGTGATTTATGTCCTTATTCTTGTATTATTGCCTACAAGGTACTGCCCTGTGTCACAGGCCTGTATTATCTAATTTTTTCAGACTTTCGTTTTCATTAGTAAAGCTACTTTAGCTTGTGATCAGTGTACTGCACCTCATTGTTAATCTAAGAGAGTATTAGATGCACAGAAGCAACACCTAACCCTGTCAGTCTGGCTTGATTGACCCCTCAGCTTCCGAAACATGGGTTCATTTTTTTTAAAGCCCAAGTTAGCCTGACATCCATTTTCACACACATTCTGGGCAGTTTAAAGGTTGGTCAGAATCGAATATTGCTCTTTCAAATTTGATAATGTATGAGTACAGAACTGTGACCTTTGATACGTAGTAATACATCAACATGACACGAGCAGTAAGTGCAGCAATTACCTTTACTACACTTGAGATTGTGTTTTAGTTCTCATCTCGTAAGCAATTATTTTGGGAGAAAAAAAGGTGCCTCCAAGTTAAATATATTTTGCAAGTAGTGTAAATGTAGAAATTAATCTTTAGGGGCTTTTGATTTACAGGTGAATGTTTTCAAATGAATCTTGGCTTTTAAATTAACAGTAGTTCAGTGGTACAAAGGAGTCTTATGCCATTGGCTTCTCTTACAATACTTTTTTTTCTGGGAGAGTTTCTTTAATCCCTTTTTTTTGTGTTCTAATGTAATCTAAATTTCATATTCTGATTTATGGCTAAAGCCTGGTCCTGCAAGGAGTCGATGTGTCACTACTATATTGCTTCCATAATACTTTTTAGAGCTGGTTATCTGCATGATAATGGTGCAAGTTTGCATGTTTTTAAGCACCTTTTGGAATGTAATTGGAGTGTCTCAAGACCTGCACCACATATTGATTTAAAAGGCTGTATTAGCTACTCCAGCTATGATTCGTCTTTTTTCCTGAGCAGATCAAGCTACATTTGGTTTAGTTTCCAGGCCTTCTTCCTCAGCTGTTGTTATAAATTATTGGGTAATGATAGTGCACAACCACTACCTGGTAGTGCTATACAAACACAAATCAATACTCCTTGCCAAAGAGCAGTAAAGCCTCGAGAGGACTGATAACAGTTGGGATTTCTGTTCTGTGGACTAAAAATCAGAATAAAATTACTGAGTCATTCTGAGGAAGTGATTGAGTAACCATTGAATGGTGACTTTCTATCAATGCTGTCTGTCATGACCAAAACTCAAAGGAATAACTTGAAGTAGAACTTCTTGTCTTCTAAAACATCTACTTCCTCGGCAGCCAGGTGCTGAGCAGTGTCAATGTGAAATTTAATTCAGAAGCTGGGAAAATGCTTGTTTTGTTTCATATTGAGGTGAAACCAACACCTTTTGGAATACTTTTCTTTAAGCTGTCAAAAATCGGAAGCCCTAGTCCCCAGTAACCTTTGGCCTTACTGGGACCTTGGTGCAGAAAGCATATGACCCAAGTTGGTGATGTGGAATGGGGACTGAAGGGAGCTCGTCTGTCCCAAACCTGCTGTGACCAGAGAGATGAGTGCTTTATCTAGGGTAGCTTTCTCCTTTGATTTCCTGGCTGTGGAGGTTACTCATTTGCTGTATATACACAGTAGTTGTAGATTGATAATGATCCTAAAAACTTTTGTACTGCAAATTTCATCAAAATGGAAGGTTCTTTAACAGAAAATCC
Organism: Colius striatus; assembly: GCF_028858725.1. Lineage (NCBI taxonomy): Eukaryota > Metazoa > Chordata > Aves > Coliiformes > Coliidae > Colius > Colius striatus. The sequence continues at coordinate 24,710,480 of NC_084769.1, read as the reverse complement.
TTGACTATCTCTGGTGTAATTTTGTTCCCTGGGAGGAAAAGCAAAACAAATAAATTAGATCATCACATAAATTGCTCCTAATCAAGCTCTTGGCCATGCAGACTATTTTGCAAAGCCACAAGGAAAGTGCTGCCTGGGGAAATTGTGCAAACAATTTTCTGTGCTGTTCCTTGTTGCTTTCAACATGTGCCACTTTCAAAATAGAAAACACCCTCAAGCATTTTTGCATACTTTCATTAAATTGTGAATGTTAATAGTTCTAACATTTTGGAAAAAACCTCAACCTACTTTTCACCATTTTCCATTAAAAATGTAAATATAATGTGTATGGAAATCTTCTGCTCACTTAGCAGATGAAGGTGGTTACAACAACTGGATGTGGAAGTTTTTCCAACTGTGGCATTGTGTTTGTGGGAAGTTCCTTAACAGTGAAAGGATGCCCTTGTGCAGGTAGGTGACTCCATGGGTAGAGAAGTCTGTTACTTGGCAAGAAGTAACAACAGCAAAATGATGGCAACTGTTGTGTCATTGCATGTTAGTATTTGTTGTTTGTTCATATGGAATTTATTACTTCTGGTAACAGCTTAGGCATCTTGTTAGTTCTCTGTATTGTCTATTATTAACCATTGACAGCAGTGGTATTCCCCAACAGTAGAATCCTTTTTTATAGTATCGGGAAAATATTTCCTTTCTCTCGTATTTTAGAGAAGGGACTGGAGGTTATATTTGTTCCTACTGTTCCTACTACAGCTATATGACTAGAAGTAATTATTTTAAAAAAATGCTAGGATTTTTAATTGTTTCGACTATTTGGCTACATCTGAGTTCTACTGGAGCTTTTTTAAAGAGATGATGAATGACAGCCTGGAGGCAAAAATGTATTTTCTTTTTAAGGCTTTTCTTAAAACTTATTGGTTTGCAATAGCTCTTGGAAGGAGTTTACTGAACTATTGAACAAACAGTGGGCACAAATGGTGGGCAGCTGAAACTTAGGAAATTCTTAATGGAAAATGTTTGACCCAGACTGTGTATCTTGTGAATATTCCTGATATAATAAGGCATGATATTCACCTGTCCGTGAGGTCTAATCTGAGATTGTGTTATGAGTAAATGTAATGATTTTGAGAGCTGGAATATTGTTAGCCATTGTGAACAGTACTGGAGGAGTCTCAGGGTGTATGTGATAGATGCAATTTTGCTAGATTTTTTTTTTCTGAGGCCAATTTAATTTTGATTTATTTGCCTCATTAACCCAAGGATTCAGAAAATTGAATGCCACCTGAGTGAGGTATTATTAACACTAGTGAAATATCTTCAGAATTGCTCCATGCTTATAAATTGGTCTTTTGAAAGCATTTTAAAGGCATAATGATACTGTGGTGAAAATGTACAGCATCATTTAAAAATTGCAAAATGCTTATTTGATTTCTGAAATAAGACTTGGTCACCTGACTTAAATATATACTGATCTATTATTTATGCTTTGAAAATAGAGCTGATAAAAAGCATAAGTGTTCTTGATATTATATTTTGTCATATCTAGCTAAAAAGATTGAAATCCAGAGAAACAATTTTCTGAAGAAATGAAATAGTATGCCCTCCTGAACCCCTGGGGAAAATAGCCTTTCTGTTTGCTCAGAATATGAAGCAGTAAAACAGTATAAGTAAAACAGACAGCTCATGTCACATTCCTATTTGTACAGTCTGGAATGATGTTTTAAAAACATTTTCTAGTTATTTTTGATAAATAAATTGTACAAATAACATCTGCAAACCAACCCTGCTGATGTAAGATATTTCAGAGCAGATTTGTTTGTCAGTGAAAGTTAGGAAAATTGCTTTGCAAAACTGAAGTTGTATAACTCAAAAAAAAAAAAAGCATAACAAATGTACAAGAGTAGGTCTTGTTCTTCTGCCTGCCTTCAAAGAAACAAATGCTGATTCTCTATTATCTTTGCTTCTGGGCTCAGAAGGTAGATTGATAAAATTATCAAATACCAAGAAGCTCGGTTGCTGAGAACAGACATTTTGTTAGGTGTTAAATAACAGAACACTCATGTTGATGGTTGGGCATGCAACTGCTCTTTTGGTATAGTGTATCATGGTTAAAGGCTTGGAGATTTCTCTCTGAGCTATTAGTGTCCCACTGAAAACTAAGCTTAAGAGTTGTAAGAGCTTTCCACAGGTGATATACCTATGGTCAGGGGGTATGTAGGACATAAGTGTGCTGCATGGCTGTTGCTGTCTGCAGATTCTGCCAAAGGCTGGGATACTGAGAATGAAGGGACGTTCCTCAAAGTCTTGTGGCTTCAAGAATGCCACTCTAATTTCCTTCACTAATATAAATAATGGGATGGAAAAAAGACTCTCTGGGCAGCAGGACTGAGAAATCTGATGTCACAGCTCTACAAATGTCCAAGGAAGTGTATACATCTCATAAAGCATTCCTTGTCAAGTGTAGTAGTCTTTCAGCTGCCTTCAAGTCTCTCTTGTAGTGCTTCAGTCTTCTGTTCTCCACAGAGCTGGTGAAAACCAACTTTAATGATATTTTTGTGTAAGGATACTCAGTCAGTGGATTCCATCTCAGTGATACAACCACAGAGTAGTAGATGCACGTATTTGGTAAATTTATGTGCTTAATTGTGACCAAACAAACCCTCATTTGTTTTTATTTTGCAGTGTTTACAAAAAGAATGATTTAATAAACTCCCCCCTGTGAGCTTGTAGTGGTTTTGTCTGGGCCAGGTTTTGGAAGCTGGGGGAGATACAGGGGTGACTTATTTAAACAAAGATCTGACAGAAGCTTCTCCTGTAGCTGACAGGACTGGGGCCAGTCAATGCTAAGATGGACCCACAGCTGACCAAGACCTGGCCAATTAGTGACTGAGGTAATGCCTCTATGAGTAACATGTTTGAGTTGCTGGGCAGTTGCTAAATGGCAGCAGCAACAGGGAGTGAGAACGTGAAAACATCTTCACAGACACCAAGGTCAGTGGAGAAGGGGGCGCCCAGGCCCTGGAAGAGAGATTTTGCTATGACCTGTGCTGAAGACCATGGTGAGACAGCTGAGCAGAGATCCACTCGCAGTCCATGAAGGACCCCACTCCGGAGCGGGTGGATGCCTGAAGGAGGCTGTGACTCCATGGGAAGCTCACCCTGAAGCAAGTTCCTGGCAGGATCTGGGAGTCTGTGGGGAGAGAGGAGCCCACATCTGACCAGGTTTGCTGTCAGGACTTGTGATCCTGTGAGGGACTCAGGCTGGAGCAGTTGGTACCTGAAGAGCTGTTCTCCTGGTGGATGACCCACGGTGGAGAACTTTGTGGAGAATTGCAGCCCATAGGAAGTACCAATGTTGAAAAGTTCATGAGGGACTGTCTCCTGTGGGAGGGACCCCACACTGTAACGGTGGGAAGTGTGAGGAGGCTTTCCACTGGGAAGAAGCAGTAGCAAAGCCATCTGTAATGAACTGACTGTAATACCCATCTCCTGCGCTGCTGAGAGGGAAGGAAGGGGAGTCCTGGGAAGAAGGAAGGGTGGAGTGCCGTGTTTTAAGATTGTGTTTTATTTCTCATTTTCCTGTTCTATTTTGATTTTTCATTAATAAATAAAACTATTTATCCCCAAGTTGAGTGTGTCTTGCCTGTGATGGTAATTATTGAGTGATCTTCCTGGCCTTGAATCACAAACTTCTCATTATATTTCTCTCTCTCCTGTCCAGTTTAGGAAGGTGAGTAATAGAACAACTTGGTGGGTGTCTGGTGCCCAGACAGGGCTAAACTACCACAGTTTACAACACTGGAATATTACCTGGTAATTAATTTTAATTCCTGGAAAAAAATGGTGTTTACTAGACTAATACCATTTAATTGAGTGAATCTCCATCAAATAAAAAAAGTCTTGGGTGGGAAGTTTTTGTCAGGGATAGACTTAGAATCATAGAATGGTCGGGGTTGGAAGGGACCTCTAAAGATCATCTAGTCCAACTCCCCTGCAGCAGCAGGTTCACCTAGATGATCGGTCGCATAGGAACGTGTCCAGGTGGGTCTTGAAGACCTCCAAGGAAGGAGACTCCACAACCCCTCTGGGCAGCCTGTGCCAGGGCTCCGTCACCCTCACAGTGAAATAGTTTTTTCTTATGTTTAAGTGGAACTTTTTGTGTTCCAGCTTCATCCCATTACCCCTTGTCCTGTTACTATCTACTATATAAAAAAGGGATGTCCCAACCTCCTGATACCCACCCTTTAGATATTTACAAATGTTAATAAGATCACCCCTCAGTCTCCTCTTCTCCAGACTAAACAGCCCCAGTTCCTGCAGCCTTTTCTCATATGAAAGATGTTCCAGTCCACTGATCATCTTGGTGGCCCTGTGCTGGACTCTCTCCAGCAGTTCCCTGTCCTTCTTGAGCTGAGGAGTCCAGAACTGGACACAGGACTCCAGATGAGGCCTCACCAGGGCAGAGTAGAGGGGGAGAAGAACCTCCCTTGACCTGCTGGCCACACTCTTCTCGATGCATCCCAGGATGCCATTGACCTTCTTGGTCACGAGGGCAGATTGCTGGCTCATATTTAGTTTATTATCAACCAGGACTCCCAGGTCTCTCTCTGCAGAGCTGCTCTTCAGTGGTTCGACCCCCAGCCTGTCCTGGTGCATGGGGTTGTTCCTCTCCAGATGTAGGACTCTGCACTTGTCCTTGTTGAACCTCATGAGATTCCTCTCTGCCCAACTCTCAAGCCGGTCAAGATCCAGCTGAATGGCAGCACAGCCTTCTGGGGAATCAGCCAGTTCTCCCAGTTTGGTGCCATCAGGGAACTTGCTGAGGGTACACTCTGTCCCATCATCCAGGTTGTTGATGAAGATGTTGAACAAGACTGGCCCCAGAACTGATCCCTGTGGAACTCCACTGGCCACAGGCCTCCAACTTGATTCTGTGCCATTGATCACCACCCTCTGGGCTCTGTCATTCAGCCAGCTCTCCATCCACCTCACTGTGCACTCATCCAAGCCACACTGCTTGAGCTTTCTGATGAGGGTGTTATGTGAGACAGTGTCAAAAGCCTTGCTGAAGTCAAGGTAGATGACATCTGCTGCTCTCCCCTCATCCAGCCAGCCGGTTATGCACTCATAGAAGGGTATCAGGTTAGTCAAACAGGATTTCCCCTTGGTGAAGCCATGTTGACTCCCCCTGATAACCATCTTATCCTTCACATGTTCAGTGATAACATTCAGGATGAGTTGTTCCATCACTTTTCCAGGGATGGAGGTGAGGCTGACAGGCCTGTAGTTTCCTGGGTCATTCTTGTTGCCCTTTTTGAAAACTGGTGTGACATTGGCCTTTCTCCAGTCCTCAGGCACCTCACCTGTCCTCCATGATTGTTCAAAAATGATGGAGAGAGGCTTAGCAATCACATCAGCCAGCTCCCTCAGCACTCTGGGATGCATCCTGTCAGGACCCATTGACTTATGAGCCTTAAGCTTGGCCAACAAGTCTTTAACCTCTTCCACCAAGGGCAAGTCCTCTACTGTCCAGGCCATCCTGTTATCCTTGCCGGACTGGGCTTCCCAAGGGTCAGCCTTGGCCATAAAGATTGAAGCAAAGAAGACATTCAGTACTTCGGCCTTCTCTGCATCCTCAGATACCAGGGCACCCTCAGCATTTAGCAGGGGGCCAACATTACCCCTCACCATCCTTCTGCTGCTGATGTACTTGAAAAGTGGCTTATTGCTGTCCTTAACATCCCTGGCTAAATTTAATTCTAGAAGGGCTCTAGTCTTCCTAGTTGCACCCCTGCATGCCCTGGCAATGTTCCTATACTCTTCCCAAGCAGCCAGCCCCTGTTTCCTGAGTTGTCCCAGCAGAACCTTGCTCATCCATGGAGGCCTCCTTCCTCCTTTCTTGTGCATTGGGACACACTGATCCTGGGTTTGGAGGAAGTGGTGCTTGAAGATTGACCAGCTCTCATTGGCACTTCTGTCTTCTAGAATCATATCCCATGAGATCTGTCCAAGTAGATCTTTGAAGAGGCCAAAGTCAGCTCGCCTGAAATCCAGGGTCACGGTCCTGCTTTGTGTTCTGCCCCTTCCACGCAGGATCTTGAACTCTACCATCTCATGGTCACTGCAGCCGAGGTTGCCTCCAACCTTCACATCCCCAACCAGGCCCTCTCTATTCATCAGTACCAGGTCCAGCAGCACACCCTTCTTGTTGGTTCCTCAATCACCTGTGATGGGAAGTTATCGTAAACAATCTGTAGGAACCTCCTGGACTGCGTGTGCTTGGCTGTGTGGCTATCCCAGCAAATATCAGGGTGGTTGAAGTCCCCCATGAGGACCAGGGACTGTGATTGTGAGGCAGCTCTCAGCTGTTTGTAGAAGGCCTCATCCACATCCTCCTCCTGATCAGGTGGCCCGTAGCAAACTCCTACAACAACATCACCTGCCTTGCCCTGCCCATTAATTTTTACCCATAAGCACTCAACCCGCTCCTCATCCCCACCCAGGCACAGTTCGGTACACATTAATTGCTCTCTCACATAGAGAGCAACTCCACCTCCACATCTTGTCAGTCTGTCTTTCCTGAAGAATACATAACCCTCCATGGCTGTGCTCCAGTCATGGCAGCTGTCCCGCCACGTCTCTGTGACCGCGATGAGGTAGAAGCCCCGCATCCGCACCCACATCTCCAGTTCCTCCTGCTTATTCCCCAGGCTGTGTGCATTGGTGTAGAGTCAGCACAGGGGCTTACTCAAACACACAGGTTTCCCTGGGCAGGTGCAGGAGGTTCCTCCCCGGTTTGGCTCTTTCTCAGGGTGGTCAGCCTTCCATATCTCAGCCCAGTGTGCAGATGAAGGGCACTTATCATTGCGTTCCCTGTCCTGCCCTGTTTCCCAGCTAGAGGTGACAGCTTGTTCTGTTTTGCTTCTTCCCCCACCCCCCAAGTTCCTTAGTTTAAAGACCTCGTTATTAAATTTGCTAGTCTACTCCCAAATAATCCAGTGCCTTTATGGGAGAGATGAATCCCATCCCATCCTATCAAGCTGTAGTCCCCAAGGAAGGATCCATTGTCAAAGTACCCAAAGCCTTCCCGCCAGCACCAGCTTCTCAGCCAGGAGTTTACTTGGCTGATTGTTCCATTACAAACTCCTCCTTTATCTCCAGTGAACAGGATAGAAGAGAAAATAACCTGAGCCCCTCTACCTTTTACCTGCTCCCCCAAGGATTTAAAATCCATCTGAATCCTGGAGATGTCATGCCTCATGACATCATTCATACCTACATGGAACACAAGTAGGGGGTAGTAGCCTGCATCCCTGACGAGCCGTGGCATTCTCTCGGCCACATCCCTGATCTTGGCCCCAGGCAGGCAGCACACCTCTCTTGACTCCCTACCTGCTCCACAGATGGGTCTCTCAGTGCCCCTTAGCAGCGAGTCACCCACAACAAGCACTCGTCGCCTCTTCCTGCGATGTCCATTACCTACTGCGGGTGGAGCAGCTGATGGTTTGTTTAGTGGGTTTTCCCCTTTTGGAGCTTGCTTGTCGAAGTCCCTTGTTGCCAGTGCCTCATACTTATTTGTAGTGGGCACTCTGGAAGGAGGGCTTTGAAGACGAGCCTTTGCCTTTCTTTTTTTTGTAACCAGGGTCCATGACTTATTGGATTCACTGGAGGCTTGCACCTGATTGTGAAAGTCTCCATCTATCTCCACTTCTTCCTCTCTAATGACTTCTAGACAAATGACTTCTAGACTTCCCCTCTAATGACTTCTAAACAAGTTAATTTTTGTGTTAGGGTTGTATGTGTCCACTATTGATGTAATGATGATGGTGATAATTTGAGAATGCGACACTCTGAATAATACGAATGGATACAAGAAGGAATAAACATGGTACTATTAAGTCCTAAAAAATTCAAGCGTTACTAATCCAGTCAGGATTCATTTCAGATTTCTCTTTGGCAAAAGGCTCGAGGGCTTCAATGTGGCATGATTTGTCTACCATTAATTTTTCTTTTTGTGATGACAAGGACATTATGTAGAGCTATGAAGGAATATCACCATAGCTTTGACACTTTTGCATCATTTATTTCCTCAGAAATTGTTCTAATGTGGTATTTATCCAAGTAATTATGAATTGAAGTAATTATTTACTTTTTTTTTTTTTTGGTAAAATAGTTAGTGGTTTCTGTAATGCTTAGTTGAGTGTTTCTTGGCCATGGCATTAGGTTTAATTTTCCATGCTAGGTAGCCATGAGATTTTAGAGAGAAAAGGCACTTTTCAGTTCATTGCCTACTGTCTTTTATGCTGAAAGTATGCTATGACTGTAAGTAAATGATTTAAAAATTATTACTCACTGGAGTTCCAAGGAGTGTCTCTAGAGGACTTAATTCAACAAATCTGTTTTCACTGCATCAAAAAGTATTGGGAGTTGAGGTGGGGGGGGGTGGGATGGAGAAACAGGAAAAAGAGAACAGAGCACCAAAAAAAACCCCCAACCAGTCTTTGGGCTACTTTTCCCTAGGTGGGAGGAACACAGTGAACACTGAGGTCTGTGGTTCTCCTGGAAGCGCTTCATGCTGAGGCAGGCTGTCCTCTGGGATTTCAACTGACTGCAGAATGTCTCTCTCATACCATGGGAAGGGCAGGAATTTGGCCACACTTGATAGTCAAGTTCCAGTTATGATTATTAACTGTTTATCAAGATATCTGAGAGATAAATCATACTAGAAAGGTGATATGTGCTCTTAGAAGCAAGTATTAACTCTGTAGCCAAAGCCACTGCTGTCTAAGACCTGATTAACTTGATTAACTTGATTAAAGTGTCTATCAATAGTTATAAATTCTCATGTACAGTCTAACCTATATTTAATCCCAGATCTCCTTTGTGCTTAAGTAACAGGCAGAGGAACTGCAAATGGTTAAGGAGCTGTAGGACAGGACAGCGTCTGAAAAGGGTTTTGATGGGTCCCATTTCCTAGTGATTTGTCAAAAGTTAAACTTTTCGGAAGGTTTATTCTTGCCCATCCTTAGCATGCTCTCTGAGTGAGAGAGAAAGCCTTAAGGCTGGGCAAGCACTGTCCAGCAACAGCCAAAACATTGCTGTGTCATCAGTGCTATTTTAGCCGCAAGTCCAGAACACAGCACCAGAGGGGCTGCTATGAAAAAAGTTAACCCCATTCTCTGCTGTACTCTAAAAACACTGTTTTGAATGAATTTGGATACTCTCAAGGAGAGTAGCATCTGACTATGATGATTGCTGCTCTTAGTTTCAAGTCATCTGGCAAAACTGTAGAAGTTACTGCAGAGTATCTTAGCCAAGAAATCCCAGGAAGCTCTGGGAAATGCAGTGTTGGAGGAAGAAGCTCTCATATGTCAACAATTAAATGATATTTGTGATGGCTAATCTGGTATGAGAAAGTGTTTGCACTGAACAAAAATAAGTTTCTGGTGTATCTTGCAGTGGGAAAATGCAGGGCTTGGCTCTTGTTTTGCACTTCACATAATTAAATTGCTGCTTTTTGTTGAAACATTTAAACAAATGAGCAAAAAAACCCCCAACTCTCTGAAGACTGTTAACAGTAAAGTCAATGCTGTGCCAGACTTGGGCTTCTCTGCACCATGGAGACCTCAAGTGCCTGTCTGTGCAAGGTGGAACACATCTCAATAAGG